>NC_056732.1:1168912610-1169102610 GCF_019279795.1 Protopterus annectens | reverse complement strand
TTATTATGACTAGTGATGTGAAGGGAGTTTTCATCTAGAGGGGAAGATTTGGAGGGGGAGAATAGAAGGATCTTGGTTTTGTTGGCATTAAGAGAGAGGTGGTTTTGGAGCATCCAATCTTCAGTGGTAGAAAAGGCCTTTTGGGTTAGAGATTGGAGCTCAGCTAGGTTGGGGGCACTACAAATCAAAGTGGAATCATCAGCGTATTGAACAATTTTGGAGTTGGGAATGGCTTTATGGAAGTCATTAATAAAGATGTTGAATAGCAGAGGACCAAGTATGGAACCTTGGGGTACACCAGTGGGAGTAGGGAGGAAAGAGGAAGTGGCTTGGCCCCATTTCATGGCTTGGGACCTGTTAGAAAGATAGCTAGAGAACCAAGAAATGGTTGCTTGGGAAAGGTTAAGTTTAGAGAGATGGTTTAGGAGGTGGGTATGGGAGATGGTATCAAAGGCTTTAGAAAGGTCTAGTAGGACAGAAGATACTAGATCTCCAGAGTCACGGGCTGAATTGATGAAATGTAAGAAGGAGAGCAGGGTAGAGTTAGTACTATGTCCAGGGCGGAAACCATGCTGGGTGGGGGAAAGTAGTTGATGTTTAGTAAGGAATGGTAAGAGCTGTAGATGGATGCATTTTTCAAGAATTTTGGAGATAGGGGAGAGGATGGCTATGGGCCAAAAGTTAGATACAATGTTATTTTTGCCATCCTTGTGGAGAGGGAAAATATAAGCAGTACGCCAAAGTTTAGGAACATAGGACTCGAGTATGGATCTATTGATCAGGATGCTGATAGGCAGAGCAATAGCATCTGATGCTATTTTTAGGAAGGAGGAGGGAATGCTATCAGGGGCATTAGAGCAGGGCTTTAGTTTAAAGAGGAGTTTTTTTATTTGGTTGATGGAGACCGGTTTAAGTTCAAAATTAGGGTAGGGAGGGGAGAGAGGGGAGGATTGGGCAGAGAGGGGAGGAGGATTATTGTTGGTGAATGTCTTAGTGAGCTCAGCTATTGAAGAGGTAAAGAAGGAATTGAATTGTGTGGCAATTTCTGAGTCAGATTTGCTAGTATCAGGACAGGGATTGTTTTTTGTTCCATGCCTTAAGAGGGAATTAATAGAGTTCCAGAAGTGTTTGGGATTTTTTGCATGATTTTCTTGTAGTTTTAGGTGGTATGATTTTTTATCCCTTAGGACAAGTTTTTTGGCTAGGTTTCTCAACTGTTTATATTTTAATAAAAGTCTCAGGTTGATTGTTATGGAGGTAGGTTTTCCAGGTTTTATCTCTTTGTAGCATGGTGTTTTTTGTATCTTTGGTGAGCCAGCGTAAGGTTTTAGTTTTGACCCGTTTATTTCTTATTGGGGCTTGGGAGTTAAGAATTGTTAGGAATGTTGAGTTAAAGTATTCGATGGCTGAGTCTAGTGGTAGAATTTTTAGGGGGTTCCAGTTGATTAGTTTGAGAGAATCAATGAAAGTGTTGGGGTTAAAGTTAGAAAGGTTGCGAGTAGAGATATATTTATGGAAGTGAGAGGAGGTGGGAGTAGCTCGAATGGTGAAGGCAGGGAGATGGTCTCCTAGAGAGTCAGGAATGACTCCTGAATTGATGGTTTTATTGGGATGAGTTACTAGGATCCAGTCGAGTATGGAGCCAGGGGTGTGTGTTTTGTTAGGTCTAGTGATGGAGGTGGTGAGTTGAGTAAAGGTAAATAAGTTAATTCACAACGAAACAAACTAGTAAAAAACACAAGCAGCACTCAAGGCAGGTCTTCCTGATGTAGCTATAACGCTGTTAATAATACTGTGATGAGCGGACAAAGTCTTAAATATAAATCTTTACTTAAATACTAGAATACTTAAACAGAGCAAATACAAACTCTTAGACTTGAAGCGCTTTTCGTCTGCACTAAAGCAAACTTCATCAAAAGGCACTACTATTTCACAAACCATGCTTTTAATTGCTCAATGAATGACGTGTTTGAAAACACCTGAGCAACCACAGAAATACTTAAAGATATAACTCACTAAGCAAACTATTGGAAGGCTGACAACAAATATACTAAAATGTATACAAAAATGTATATATAAAAAGTGTATATATAAAAAAGACAGAAAAAGTATAAAAATATATACTCAAACATGTTCAAAGAATGTATATATATAAAAGTCCCTTTAAAATTTTTTACTACATGATGTGGGTTTTATAAAATTAATATACTACACCTAGATCACAACAGACTTGAAAAACTGTATTTAAATATAGGAATAACAAACCAAAATGTCTCATTCATTACATTATTATGTAAACACAGGTGTATAACAACGATACAAGTTTTTACCTTTTAAAACACAACTTATTGAACACATATCATTTAAACCGGGGAAACTATAGGCATCAAGGCGTATTTGCCATCCCAATTCAAGTTCTTCCAATTGTGAAGGGCTTATGCCTCCTCTTGGATGTGGGGTAATTTGGTCTATTGCCATATAGCTAAATCCATGACCAGGATGGGTATGAACATGTTTAGCCAATGCATTTTCTAACCTGGTTTTATTAATCGCATATTCATGCTCATATACTCTGTCTTGAAGCCTGCGTTCTGTTTTCCCTATGTCGAAAGCAGAACAGCATTTACATCTAGCAATATAGACTAAAGATTTTGATTGGCAATTAAATTTAAATCTCACCTTATATTGTACATTATTCACTGAAAATGAACTGGTTTGATCCATATATTTACAATAACTGCAAGCTTCACACTTGAACATACCAGTTCTCCGAAGAAGTGGTCGAGGTGTTGACTCCAGTATGTTTTTAAGGTTCTTGCCTTTCCTAAAAACTGTGTGTGGGGTATTTCCTATTTTATGCAATATAGCTGGTGATGTTCTAAATAAATTCCAGTTTTTCTTTAAAATATCCATTACCAAATAACTATCACAGCGAAAAGTTGTGATAAATTTAAGACATGGGTTATTTTCACAGGGGGGTGCTCTACAGTCACTAGTATGTATAGAACTGACTTCCTGATCTAGTATGCCTACTGGTTGAATCATTGCCTCACCATAGATTTTTACTGTTAAAATCGGTGAATACGTCAAATTAATTCTCTTCACTTTAACTTCATCTATTAATGTATCGATTAAATTTTCCGGGTAATCAAGAGCTAAAAACATACCTTTCAACCGGTCACATTCAGCAATGAAGTCACATAACTGTGTGTTAATACGTGCAGCTCTGACGAGCTGACCCTTCACGACTGAATGTTTTTGGTGGAAAGGATGGTTACTTGAGAAATGTAGAAAGTCATTTGAGTAAGTTGCCTTTCTATATATACTAGCTTGAAAGCAACGGGAAATTCTATTCTTTACTAATAGAATATCGAGGTAAGCTATTACCTCTGTATCAAAGGATGAAGTAAACCTAAGGAACTCAGTTGTTTCATTTAGATACTGAACCAAATCAGCGCCATCTTGAGCTGACCCCTTCAGTAAAATAAAAATGTCATCCAGGAACCTCGTATAGTATATGATGTTCTTTACCAAATCAGTGTTATTTAAAATATATTCAGTTTCCCATTGTGCCATAACGAGGTTGGCGAAACTCCCAACACAAGGTGAACCCATAGCAACACCAGATCTTTGCAAGTAAAAGTTTTCCCCAAACATAAAGAAATTATTTGTAAGAACCAGATCTAATAGTTCAATAATTAAGCCAATTTCACTTGTTCAAGCCCCTTTCTGTTTGAGTTTGATAGCTACCCAGTCGATACCTGTCGCATGAGGTATGCAGGTATAAAGATCTTTAACATCTATAGTCAAAAAGTTGTATTCATCACTATAGTCTAACTCATTTAGGCTTTCTAAGAAAGACCATGAGTCCCTGCATACCTGAGTCTCTGTTGTCAAATACTTTTTCAACAACGTATCAACAAACTTAGCTATAGGATAGGTAGGTGAATTACGTCCATCCACCAACGGACGCATAGGTGGGTGTTCAAGGTTTTTATGTAACTTGGGAGTTCCAAACATATAAGGGTACCTTGGGTACGACACTGACAAATAATTATATACTTTCTGGTCGATCCTACCCTCAATAAATAAGTCCCTTAAACAAATATTAATTAACCGATAAGCTCCATTGAGCTCCGACCGTGAACTAGTCTGGTATGATGGAGTGTCAAGAAGTTCCAATATACGTGAATCATAATCGCTAATATCAAATATTGCTAACCCTCCACCCTTGTCTGGTTTACATTATCTGACTTTTTGAGATTTAATAAAATCCAAGAAGTCTCTTTCTTCATTACTTATATTCGATTTAAATCCTTTCTTTCCCCTAATTTGGGGGATTTGTCGGATATCAAGCTCACATATCTGCTCAAAGGCTAGCAGTAATGGATTTAAGGGCGGGTTAAATGTACTTGGAACATACAGGAAGTCAACATTATCAGGTTTGTCAGTGTGGTTACCCATCAACAAAAACAAATTTAACTTTCTCACAAAAAGTTTCATATCTATAATTGTCTTGACCAGGTCCAGATTCTGGGTAGGAACAAAGGTGTAACCTTTTGACAACAAGTCTGCCATTTCTGGCGTTATAATAATAGATGAATAATTATAGATCTTGAAATCACCTTTTCGGTTAACCAGTATTGAAGGACCGAGTGTTGAGATATTGTTAATATTGAATAACTGAAAACTGCCATTATTTTCATAATTTTCACAAGCTGTATCGTTAATTTCTATATTTGACTGGTCAAGGTCGTGACTGTTGTTCCCACATGATGTTATTTCCTCCACTTCTTGCTCCTGTTGTTCCACTTGTTGTTCGAAGGGAAAAACATTTGTTTCGGTCTTGCTCCCATTCGATCCACCTCCTGAAAATCCCGATTGTTGTTTTGGTTCACCTGAAATTGCATGTTGCTAGTTGTTTTAGAAGCGTTGCGAATTCGCTTGCTTCGTCTAACACCAGTTTCTTCATTAGTGTCAACATGAGTTGATCTAACACCAGGTTCATCTGACGAAGAAATGCCGTCAGAGTCAAAATTTTCTAAAGTTGAATTATTGTTTCCAGTGGCATGATTCATATTTCTATCAACAGGAGCCGGGGTGTTACTATTGTTTTTTAATTTCGACCAAACTTGACCGGCAGCTGGTTTGGGATAAGCTGCCCCTTGTTCATACGCCTTTAAATCCCTACTCAGCTTCCTGATTTTATTTAATCTCAATTTAGTCATGTGGTCGTCTATACTGGAAAAGGTGCGATTATATTCATATTTATAACACCCAAAGTTAGGATCATTTTTAATTTTCATCTCTAACTCAATCACAGACTTTGTCAAGTCATCTACCCACCTACTATAATGTTTAATTATGATTTCCATCAGTTCAAAACCTTGTCTATCAAACAGGTTAATTAAATCCATATGGAAGATTGAACCATCTTCCAGTCCTGTGGGGAAATGGTGGCATCTTAAGCCTTTCGGCACAATCTTACATTTATGGCACTCCTGAAAGTAGGCTATTTCAAGTTGTAATTTTTTGACTTTGACTAAATAAGAGTCAAACAATTTTAAATCAGACATAAGTGTACTGTTAATGTCATTACCTCCTTCAGCCGAATCACGCGATGAACCTTTGTTTGAACCTTCGGTTAAAATTTTTTTTCTGATAACCATGCTGCCAGAGGGCGAGTACAAAGTGATCCAATAAGCTGCAAAGAGGCATTGTTACTGGTCGTGATTTCCATCGTGTCATTACCCCCTGAAGTAGCACAAACATTCCCCATTCTCTGTACATTTTGCACCCGTTTTGGTGGATTTAATTCACTGTTGTTTGTACAAGATAACACAGGTCCATTTAACCCTGCAGAAAGTCTCGACTGGCCTGGATGCTCATTAGGTTGAAGTACTTGTACAATAGGTGAACCAGAATCCATTGCACACGGAGATATGGTTGAATAAGTTAAACCCATACCTTGAGTGTTAAAGTTCCGAGTTGTCGGTAATGGATTTGAGTTCATTACAAGCGGTTGGAAAGACCCACAAATCAACCGCTGGTTTTCGTCAATGCGATCCAGTCTATTCATAATAAGTTGAATTTGTGAAGTAAAAGAGCATGATGAAACCTCGACACCACTATTATTGCTGGTGTCGTTTTTGTTACTCTTTGACTATTATTGCCTTCCTTTTGACTATCACGAAGCTTAGTGATAACAAGATTATTGCCCATGTCCATAATGCCGTCACGTTGCCCTTCATTGGTTTCATTAGCTTCGTTAGGTTCATTAGCTGTTGGAAAAAGACACTGACTCCCGGCTGCTTCAAATGACATGACAGTAGAATCCACAACGAAACAAACTAGTAAAAAACACAAGCAGCACTCAAGGCAGGTCTTCCTGATGTAGCTATAACGCTGTTAATAATACTGTGACGAGCGGACAAAGTCTTAAATATAAATCTTTACTTAAATACTAGAATGCTTAACCAGAGCAAATACAAACTCTTAGACTTGAAGTGCTTTTCGTCTGCACTAAAGCAAACTTCATCAAAAGTCACTACTATTTCACAAACCATGCTTTTAATTGCTCAATGAATGACGTGTTTGAAAACACCTGAGCAACCACAAAAATACTTAAAGATATAACTCACTAAGCAAACTATTGGAAGGCTCGTCACACTATTATTAACAGCATTATAGCTACATCAGGAAGACCTGCCTTGAGTGTTGCTTGTGTTTTTTAAATAAGTTAATTGTTAATGTAGGATTGGGGTTATTGATTTTTCCCAAGTCAGTATTTACATCTCCTAGAATGAAGGTTTCTAGTCTGATGTTGGAGGAGGTCCAGGAGAGAATGTCTTCTAGGGTGTTGATGTTGTTGCCAGGAGGAATGTAGAGGGAGATGATACAGATGCTTTTGTGGGTGTTAAGTTTTAGTAGGCCGATGACAAGTTCAGCATTTAAGAAGGAGGGGATATGGTTGGCACTGAGCTGCTAGGCATGTCACAAAGCACTGTACAAACTTCATATGTGTGTGTGTGTGTGTGTGTGTGTGTATACATATATATATATATATATATATATATATATATATATATATATATAAATGACATAAAATCATCCAAAGCAAATTTTGAGAGAAAAATAGCTAAAGACTCAAAAGACAATCATAAGGCCTTCTTTAGCTATGTTAGAAACCTGGGAGGAAACTCCTAGATATGCTCAGAACTAGTTCAAAATGATGTGAAGATTACTGATCCTACAGACATTGCCAACATACTGGCTGACAGGTTCAATGCAAACTCCCCCCCCTCCCCCCCAAAAGGAGAGATATCTATACCAAGCGATTGCAGCCCCCCAAACATCTCCAACGCCCAAGTGAGAACTGCTCTCTCCAAAGCAAAAAACACAGCATCCATGGGACCTGATGGTGTCCCCGGCTGTGTGCTCCACAAACTCAACAAGGAATTAAACCCACAGCTAGGACAGCTGTTTAATCATAGTCTTACCTCTGGATACGTACCCAAGGAGTGGCGCACTGCAACTGTGGTCCCACTTCACAAAGGCGGTGCTTCCACCGACCCTGGAAATTACCGGCCCATTAGCTTGACAAGCCTTATCTGCAAAGCCATGGAGAGGATCATAATGGACCTCATAAATAAAGACATAGGAAATTTGCAGACTTTGGATCCATCCCAGTTTGGCTTTGTCAAAGGCAGATCATGCCTTCTAAACTTGGTTGACTTTTTCGAAACAGTCACCAAAGCCATTGATGAGGGAAAGGCAGTCCATACAGCCTACCTCAATCTGGCGAAGGCCTTCGATACAATACCCCACTCGGGTATCATTGAAAAACTCATCAGCTTAAATGTTAACCCATACATCACAAGATGGGTTGCAAACTGGCTGAGTGACAGAACCCACAGGGTCAGAGTTGCTGGCGCCATGTCAGACTCAAAGCCTGTCACAAGTGGTGTACCACAGGGCTCAGTCCTGGGCCCACTCTTGTTTGGCATCTACTTTTCAAGTACAAGCAAACACAGGAGGGTTATGGCTGACAAAGTTTGCAGATGACTGCAAACTGGGCCATAGTAGAAAACACATCTGACACAGATATCCTTCAGAAGGGTCTCACAGAAACGGATAACTGGTGCCAGAGCCATGGCCTAAAGTTAAATGCCAAAAATGCATAGTCATACCCTTCGGGAAAAACAAGGTTACCCCTAGCTACCAAATAGGTGGCAATCCACTGAGCACAGAAGAAGTTATCAGGGACCTGGGGACCCAGGTTGATAGTAGTCTGTCATTCGACACCCATGTAGCTAAAGTAGTTAGGAAGACCTTCTACATTGCCCACGTTATCATGAAGGGATTCTCATCTAGATCAAGGGAGGTCATAGTCTCCCTATACTCATCACTCATCAGACCAATGATTGAGTACAATGCCCCATTCGAATGTATCTGACCCGACACTTGCAGCAGCTGGAGAGGCCACAAAAGTTCCTCACCAAAAGGATAAAGGGTCTCAAACATCTGTCCTATGCTGCCCGACTGAAAGAACTCCAGCTCTATTCAGTCGCTTACCGCTTGCTCAGAGGTGACCTTTGCCTAACATACAAGGCCATGTCAAACCCAGATTTGATGAATATGCTTCACCTCAAAAAATCTAGATCCGTCAGAGCCACAAGGGCGGGAGACTTAAACCTCGACACGCCTATTAATAGGACGTGCTGGAGGGATAGATTCATCACCCAAAGACTCCCTATGCTGTGGAATAAAATCCCGGTATATGTGAGGCAGAGCACCTCGCTGGCCTTGTTCAAGAGAAATCTTGACCAATGGATGGGAGATCGCAGATATACCCCAGGGATTACCTCAGTGTCACTGCTCGACAGAGGCACAGCAAAATAATGGGTATAGTTCCCCATGCTAAAGGGGTGGCATAAGCCACAAAACTATGGGCTAGGCTTGTAAATGCCCTCGGGCAGATAGCCTAGTATGAACCTATGAACCTATGAACCTAAATATATATATATATATATATATATATATATATATATATATATATATATATACATATATGAATAACATATGTCCATAACATGTAGTGGAGTCATACCTCAGCATCAGTAGTCACAACCTCTTAGTGCAAGGGGATGTCACATAAGTATTGCAGGTATAAATATAGACTTTTGCTACTGTAGTAGAGGTTGTCATAACAGAAATGTTGGGTGGGAAGTCTCATGTGATATTGACATGTACACCATCAGTTACTGACAGACATCCTAAGATCATCATAGTACAGTCGCACACAAATCACAGTAATGATCCTGTGGAATACAGCAGAGATATGACCAATAAATGTGGACAGTCTGACACACTCTGGTCAGTCCAATTTTATACACAGCACCCCTTAGTGCAAGACATGTTGACTCAGCCTGACAAAGTGGATGTTTACAGCCATGTAAATGGGGATATCATGAAAATACTGGAATAGATAAGCTCACACAGTTTATGCATTTACACACTCCTGTCTGTCCTGACACATAATTACCGGAGGAGCAGATGTCACAAGCCCACATACCATCCACGAGTTAGTGACATACATCTGTACAGCATCCCACTGCTTTGTCAGACATACACTACAGTTATGGTGGCCCGGCAGCAGTACATCTGACAAATATCTGGACATAACATCACACTGGGTAAATGCACTGAGCTGCTAGGCATGTCACAAAGCACTGTACAAACTTCAGGCAGACTGCCACAATACTGGCCTACATTTTGCATGGGGGAATACACATGTACTTGCAAATATAGCAGGCTCTACAGGCAAGTTACAGCACAGAGTAACAGACACCTGTGTGAAAGTACATACCCGCAACCAATCTGAACACAGCCACAGTCACATATGGTAAGCGTACTTAATATTACAGTTTATGGATTGTGTGAATAACACCATCCTCATATGTGCCACTCACACACTAACCCTACATATACTGGGCCAATACACAGTGTATTCCGATGCCTGACTGTGGTATGGGACATGTGTCGGTCTGGCCCTACAAACATGTACACTGATAGGGTACCATACACTGCAACAGCATGCAACTTCACATAGAACAAGACCAAGAACAATGACATCTACCACAGGCTGTACATAGACCAATATACATATTCACATTATACACTCTGTCGACAATCACCATATGTACACAGACCTCACTGCTGTACACACTACAACAGAATGTCCAGGTTTTGTCCTCAAATATAAGGCCTACTGTACATAACATGTCTATTAGTCTGATATCTCACTGGCTTGTTATCAGGTATGATGTCAGTAAATAAAGATGTACTGAACATATGCGCCTCTTACTGCATGATATATGTACAAAGGTTGACAGAGCTGTGGCTGGAGGCAGTAACACAGAGCCAGTATTGACATGCTGCTGTGATAAACCCATACATTTACTAGTGTAACAGGGTTTGTTGTGACATATGTCTACTGAGGGATATGAAGTCAGTAACTCACATGGCTGTCACCATGTACTGACTACAATCCTCAGAGCATGCTACTGCATTTCTAAAGATAGGAAATGTGTGAGTAACACAACACATGTAAGAGTCCAAACACTGGCCAGTCTACAGATAGTCCTACAGGTGAGAGTTTGTCCAACTACATAACACTGTCATGACAGATATTAAATCATGTAGAACAGCCATATCCACACAAATCCTGTTAAACCAACATTAAATGTAGCAGTGCAATACTTACATTCTGTCCTCATGTCTGGAACATCCCCCTCCTGTTTGTTGGTCTGTCTCCACAGTGTATGTTGTAAGAGGTATATCCAACTACCCTCTGTGATGATGTTTGTCAAACACCCACATGTAGTCCTGCTCACAGTGAATAAAAAGGGCCAAACCCGCATGAAGTGCTTAAGTATAGGAGTGTTTTTCCATGCAATTGGCTATAGGAATGATAGATACCACAACTGTTCTTCATGCAATCAACTAGTCGGGGATTGCACTTTGTGCTCAGGCCATCAGCTGATAATGAGTATCACTTAGAAACCACAAGCTGCTGCCTAAGCAAAGCAGGTGTACTTTTCCACACCCACCAGAGAGGAAGTGAGAGAGACAGACAGAGACAAAATAAGAAAGAAATGGAGTAGGAGATTAAAAGCTAAGCATGTTTGTGTATGATCCATGGGTGGAGAGTGGTATCTGGGCATTATGATGATTGCCTATATTGAGTACTAATCCATACTGTCACATGGTAATTGCACATGGCTCTACACATTTATGGCTGAGGATTGTCAACTAGAATCTCTACAATGTTTAGAAAATGCTGGCTTTGTAATGTTGACAATGGGACATGTAGCTCCTCAATATGATGATGTGGCAAAACCCACACTACAATGGACTCTGTCATTACAAGATCACCCCAACAGGACACTGATAATACACACAAACACACACTTATCAGTACTGGGTTTCAACCCCCTACCTGACTAAGTATTGCTCTGACATTGCTATGTAGTTATTGCACACACCACAGAGCTTACATGTTGGAGAATTGTCCAAAGGTATCTTTGAAAGTGAGTGACATCAGCAACAGTGATAAAGGAGGGATAAGTTAGGTGTAGTACATGTGTCTGTCCACAAAAGCAGGTGTCAAGGAAGACACAACCACACTCTCTCAGGGACACACACACATTATCACAGTTGGCAGAGTCAGGATAAGAATTCCTAACTAAATAGTTTGTTATATTGCAGTATTAAGCAGGTATCACATGCACCACAGAGCTTATCAGGCTGATATATGGCCAAAGGGTTATTTCAAGGTGACTGACAGAAGGCATGCTACAGTAACACATACACACACACACAGACACACATTTGCCAATACTGACATGCATGGATTCATTGCTTCACAGGTGTGTAGTAGTTGACTATGCCAGAAGGCTGTATGAGGCTAGGCAAATGGTATACCTTGGCTTCAGGCCACATGACAATGATCTCCAGTGTGGCTCAGGGTTGTAGTCCCTGGATTGGCCCACACAGGTGAGTACTGTATTCACCACCCACTCATCTGGGTTACTATTGTGAGTGACCAGTGCTATGCAATGCTTGCTATGTATGTGATCTATATTCCATAACATGGACAGTGTCTGGGTTGTGCATATGTCCCACATGCATGTTCTGTGATGTGTGGCAATGTACCTGCGGTCTCTGGAGCATGTTGTGTGGACAGATTGTTATCATCTGATGTGGCATTCCTGACCTCATTTAGTGAGAACTGGCTATGGAACTGATGTTGTGCCTGCACCTACATTGACAGCATGATACAGGAAATCAGTGGAGTTAGTGGCATCTGTCCATATAGGCCATGTGTATAAGGTATGGCATACCCTTTGTGGGTAACATTTGCAGACTTTACAGTTGTTGCAGGTGTCCGGTAGGGAACATAGCAAAGGACCACTGTAAGCAATTATTTGCCTATTGTAGGGATGGAACAGGGTGCCATGTCCTTTTACTTGCTGGATAACACACACTCAGGAGATGTCACACATCAAAATACATTCTGATGTCAGTGGCAATGTTATGGTGAGCAGGCATGTAGTCCACAGCAATCACACCGTGGTTACTATCTGTGGGCAATATGCAGGCCAATATAGTAGTTGTTGCCCGGACAATATAGTAGTTGTTGCCTAGCCAAGTGTGTTTGTGTATGAGACATGGGTGGAGAGTGTTCTCTGGGTAATACAAGGGTTGCCTATATTGTTCACCGAAACAATAATATCACATGTAGGGCTATGGATTGTCTACGTCAGCATGTCGGCTGTTTGACACCTGTTGTCCTTGTAGGGTAGACATTGTGACATATAGTAGGTCCTCAATATAAAAATTTAGCAAAACCTGATCCACAATGAATTCTGTCATTACACAATCACAGCAACCTCCTCACAGGATACTGATGAAAAACATGCACACACACTTACCAGTACTGATAGTCAAACCCCTACCTAGCTATATATTGCTACTACAATGTACCACATTTATTGCATGAGCCACAGAGCTTTTTGGATGGATGCTGTCTCAAGGTACATCTAAGGTGAGGAACATCACCAGCCCTTGTAAATACTGGCATTGGGTGATGTAGTGGGTGAGAGATCCCAAAAATAATTTCACCCTAATCACTCACTTACATTTGCCAGGGGTAAGGTTCAAACCTCTATTAAACAACCTAAATGGACCATTATGATTACACATTTACCACATGCACCACTGATCTGTCATGGTATAGGCTTTGTAGCAGATACTTGTAAGGTGGGTGATATCTGCAGAACTGCTAAAGTCAGGTTCTGAGATGTGTGCTGGCTGTAAATAGGGAGAAAAACTCTGAGGTACACACACAAACACTTGACACAGGTGGGATTCAAACCCATAGCTGTGTAGTTACTGCTATAACATTGTTCCACCTTTATGGCATGCACCATGGAGCTTATAGGGCTAGCCCTTCCCCAAGGTAGATGACATCAGCAGCCTTGCTAAAGTGGGGCAATGGTAGGTGTAGTGACTGTGAATGGCCTCAAAAGCATCACTCTCTACACACACACAGAGTTCTACAATTGCCATGTCTGAGAGTAGAACTCCTACTTAACTAATACACACTAGAGCATTACCCAATTATCGTACTCGCCACAGAGCTTAGAGAGCTAGCCTTTCTCCAAGGTGTATTTCAAGGTGAATGACATCAGCAGCCTTGCTGAAGTAGGGCAATGGGAGGTGTAGTGACTGTGAATTGCCTCAAAAGCATTGGTCCCTACACGCACAGAGTTTCATAGTTGCCATGTCAGGGATTAGAACTCCTATCTAACTAGCATATCACACTACAGACTTACGCAGCTACAACATGTGCCACAAAGCTGACAGGGCTTTTTTTTCTCCAAAGGTGTATGTCAAGGTGAATGACATCAGCAGGCTTGATAAAGTAGGGCAATGGGAGGTTTAGTGACTGTTAATGGCATTAAAAGCATTGATCCCTACACACACACAGATTTTCACAGTTGCTATTTCTGGTATTAGAACTCCTACTTAACTAGTACATCACACTATAGCATTAAGTAGTTATAACATGTGCCACGGACCTTATAGGGTTAGCTTTTCTCCAAAGTTGTTTTTCAAGGTGATTGACATCAGCAGCCTTGCTAAAGTAAGGCAATGGGAGGTGTAGTGACTGTGAATGGCCTCAAAGGCATTGATCACTACACACACAGTGTTTCACAGTTGCCATGTCTAGGATTAGAACTCCTACCTAACACATCACACTGTAGAATTACGCAGGCACAGCATGCACCATAGAGCTTATCGGGTGAGCCCTTCTCCAAAGTTGTATTTCAAGGTGAATGACATCAGCAGCCTTGCTAAAGTATGGCAATGGGAGGTGTAGTGACTGTGAATGGCCTAAAAAGCATTGATCCCTTCACACACACACAGAGTTTCACAGTTGCCATGTCTGGGAGTAGAACTCCAATCTAATTAGTACATCACACTATAGCATTATGCAGTTATTACACACACCACAGAGGTTACAAGGCTGAATCTTGTCCAAGGAGGTATTTAGGCTTGCTAAAGTATTACAAATGGAAGGTGTAGTGAATGTGAATGGCCTCGAAAGCATTGATCCCTAAGAACACACACACATAGAGTTTCACCATTGCTATGTCTGGAATTAGAACTCCTACCTAAGTAGTATATTACACTATAGCATTACTCAGTTATTTCATGCACCACAGATCTTATAGTGATGATACTTCTCAAAAGGGTATTTCAAGGTGACTGACATCAGCAGGCTAACTAAACTAGGGCAATGGGGGAGTGCAGTGTGTGTGAATGGGTCATAAACCATTCCTCTGGAAACACACACACAACACTCAGTCACACACAACTTTACATTTGACAGGATTGTGTATACAACTGCTAGATGAATAATGACTTGTGCTGTCATGTTACACAGTTTTCACAAGCACCACAGACACTATAGTGCTGAGCGCTACCAGAAGCAAATGTCTACAGTGATAGACATTGGCACATCATGTGATATTTGCCAATTGGATATGTGCTGGGTAGGACAGGTCTCATGATGGGAAGCTCTTTGTCACTGTATGTCTCTCTCTTCCCCAAATCTATGTTTATGTTTGACCTATTATAGTGTGTTGTCCTTGGATATATTTCTGTATTCCTATCCAATGTGTGTGCAAACTATGACTATTGTGCAATGTAGAGTGTGTGAACAGACATCTGTGACTGACAGATATGTAAAGTCCACTGTTGTTGCCAGACATGGACTTCTTTTCTTAAGTGTGGGAGCATGCCCAGTATGATCCTTCTGTATTTTGTTGTCAGACATAGGCTTCATTTCCCTAAGTATGGGAGCATGCCCAGTATGACCTTCTGTATTGAATATGTGAATCCATTCCATGTAGGTTGTACTCCAGTGTAAGCATTTGTGTTCTACTCCTACAGCTAGCAACCTGTTTCTGCAGGATATCTGTAGATATGTTGACATTATGGAGTCACAATGGACAAAGGGCAGTGGGATACTGTAACTAATTGTGTCTATGCTGATTCTGCTATGTGGTTTTGGTGTTAGCAGAGATATTCAGACATATGTGCTGTTTTACACTGTGATGTATTATGTCATCAACTACTGACAAATATACATATTTGCGTGCAGTAATTTCCTGGGTAATACAAAATGAATTAAGTTGTGCCCAGTATTGTGGTTTTCAGCCTACATATTCTTGCACAATCATGCCATTCTGGAGGGGGAGCTGCAAACACTTGCTGATGGGTCTGTGTAAATGGTCTAGCACGTTGGTATTGTGGTGGCAGAGGATCCCATGCTTGTACATCTATCGACTTGACAGAATGACCATATCCTGTTGTGGCCATACCTCTCAGCTATACAGATTCACACAGGTTACCCAGAGGCAGGGCTCATATATCTGGTCATTACCCCTTCACATTGTGGTTTATGAGCAGGTTTGTAGCCACCCATTCCTCTATTTCCAGGCATCAATAGCATGGGCACACATCACAGTTTCAGACTTCACACACTCCATGGCATCCATGCTTCTACCCACCCTCTGTTATTCTATCCTCTTCCTAACATTATGCAAGCAATATCTGATAAGTATCCCTATAGGTATCATTTTATCCCAGCAGTATTTAGGGCTTGGCCCACAGTTCATGCAGTAGGACATGGTGGACATGCTACTGGGATATGTTGACATGGCCTTGCATTTGTGTTTTGTGGACTATGTTATGCCGTTATTTGGGACTCTATAAGATAACATACATTGGTAGTACTGGTGACTGTAGGGCATTTGGTAGTGATGCAGGCCATCTGTAGGAGGCCAGTGCATTCTGCACTTCTACAGTCCCAGGCTGCAAGCCACTGTATTTCCCTGGGGTGAAAGGGTGGGTGTGTAAGGTGTTAATGGCAATAGTTTCTGTCCTTATGAATCCATTGGTGTAGATGCTGTCAGGATGCTGCTTACAGCTAGGGACACACCTGCATGGGACATCTCTTCAGCATGCTGCATTCTGTGGACATTCCCATGCAGAAGTGGGGGCCATATTGTACTCATTCCCAACAGCAGGGATATGACTTGTGAGGTACCTGTGGCTGATGGTGGGTTGAGCTGAGTGCATGTGTACTATGGAAGCTACTTGCACCTGACACACAAATATACGTGGGACATTCCCCCTATGCTGGCTTATGCGGGGACATCAGCAGTTTGTCAGTACTTCATAACTGTGCCTTTTGTGGTCTGCCAGTGTTTGGCCAGACTACATCAATATTCCATACTATAGACACTGCAGTGGTGGTGCTGCGGTAGCGTTGTCACCTCACAGTAAGATGTTGTCCTGTTCAATTCTCAGCTAGAGCGTCTTCTGTGTGGAGACATGCGTGAATGGGTGTACCTTCGTTGAAGGTTGTGCATCAGGGCTGGCAACTTGGCACGTAAAAATATACTGCCAATCATTAGCGGACCGAAGTTCTGCTGTGGCAACCCCTAACCGGGAAAAGCTGAAAGACACAACAACAACAGACAACAAATGTGCTGCTAACCAGTATGTACAATTCCAAAGGTGTGTCCACTTGATAGTAACATTTTATACGCTCTCTGAGTAGGGTACTTCCACCTGTGTACTGTGTGTATGTCTGGGCCTACATTCATGTCATGTCCATCTTTCAGATGGTGACAGATATTACATCTGAGCAATTAGTATGGGCTACTGTTTGATTGGGTCTTGCTGGGATGCATTGTGTTTGGCACTGCAGTTGTTAGAACTTGGTCCTGTCATCAACAGTACTGGCCATTGGCCACTGGGACACAACCTTCCATGCCTACATGCTGACCACTTACACGCAATATACAGCACACAACAACCTAACACACAGAGCCCTGCATATTGTACACGTGCAACAATCGATCCTGCTAATTTGGCTAGCTCAGGTAATCTGTGCTCCACTGTTATACCCACACGTACATGTTACTACATTTTTACATAGGATTGTGGGGAAGAGGCACACCTGACAATTGCAAATATTTGCTATAACCGTACTGGTATTTCAGGTACTCTGTTGGCTTCCATTTCATTCTGTATTCAGACCTATCATGCAGACCAGAGGCATATCAGTGTAGTACAGATCTTAGGTTTTATTGACCTATATTTCAGTTTCAAGTAAAATAAAATAAACACTGTTACATCTGCTAAAGCTGCCACTGGAAACAAAGCAAACTGCAAGGAAAACCTTCAGCAGACCACCAGGGCACCATGATGCAACTGTTAAAACCAAAAATTTATTGAGTAAAAGTGTAAAATGCAGGAATAAAAATCAGTCCGATAAGTGATTTTGGCTGATATAGCCTTCTTCAGATCATATGTGAATCCTGCTACAGATTCTATTTAAAACCCAGATGTCCAATCACAAATGAGGGGTGGACCACATATGCAAATGCAGACTCACAGTGTTAGTACGGATTGGAAGCATATCAACGAACTGCAGTTCTAAAAATTAGTCAACAGCCAGTAGTGAAGCATTCAGTGGTAAGTTTCCTATTGGATAAGCTTCTTAGTTTTAATCAATTGTTTTCTTAGGCATGTATCCCTGTGGTGATAGATTACTATAGGACTCATTGAGTCCAATCATTCTCTTGTGGCTCATTGCCATGGCAACAGAAAGTGTGTGTGACAATTGGTATTAGCAGAGGCAGCAAATACGGCTGCTGGAAGCTTGGTAGAAGCAGTAAGTAAGAAACACTGCATCATGATAAATACACTTTCTAAGTTACACAGCCTCCTCATGGCCCAATCCTTAGCTTCCTTGCTTTTAAGATAGGTCTTAATGGCACTACACTGTTTAAGCCTGGAGGACAATGTGCTCTTAAAGTAATAATCCAGTTGATTTCTCTAATTTCTGTCCAATTCTTTGTATCACCTTCTGTTAGGCTAGGTTGAATACATTCCAGGACTTTAAATTTAAACACATGTTGGATTATGAACAATATGCATAGCAAGTGCACTGTTTAAATCAGCATGCCTTATGTCTTTTATATGACATGGAATCCGATCCTTAAGGTGCTGATCAGTTTTTCCTACATAGAAAGCTCTAAATGAGCAGCAAGATGCCATATAGACAAGATGTTGAGTAGTACAATTTGCAAATACATCAAAAACATAGGTACTATTGGTGATAGGGTGAATAAATGTGTTGCTGCTGTCAATGTTAGTACAAGCTTTATAATGATGGCATCTGAAAGTGCCTTTTCTTACCGAGGGTCTCTGGTAACCAAAGCCATCATTATTACATAAGAGGCTTTTTATATTCCATTTGTTCTTGTACAAGAACCTGGGTTTGTCTCCTACAATATTTTTAATCCTCTCATCAGCAGTCAGTATAAGCCAATGTTTTCTAATGGTGTCACACACTTGTTTATTAGCAGTAGTATACATCAAAAGACAATTATGTTGTGAATTACTGTTCTTATGTTCACCAGAGGATGGAATGGTCAATTGTTCAGTGTAGTAGGGATGTCCCTTAAGGCTTCTCATATTTTTAAGGTTAGTGGTCAACTTCAGATCCGACTCTTTGGAGCCCCTTGCATGTAAATTACTTTGTAATTTGTCACATTCTATTACAAAGTCAACCTCTGACATGCATAAATGTGAGACCCTTGTGGCTTGATTTTCAAAGATATTCTTAAAAAATATGGTTGGGGTGCATACTCTGGTGATGTAGGTAGTGGTTTCTCTAGGTGCCCTTCCTATGAAGGCAGGTCTGTATGCCAGTTTTCGGATGCAGCATCACCTTTACATCAAGAAAATGAATAACTTCTTTGGAGTAATTGACTTTAAATACAAGAAAATTAGTGGTATTGTTCAGATAGTCAGTAAAAGAAATCAATTGGCTAGCATCTCCTTTCTATAAAATGAAAATATCATCTACAAAACGTCCATAATAGAGTAGATGTTTATGCCAAGGATTGGAATCACATAATACCTTCTCTTTCTCCCATTGGGCTAATACTAGATTTGAATAACTGTTAGCACAGGGGGTGCCCATGGCAACCCCCCCATATCTGTGGGTAAAGCTCCTGCCCATACACAAAGATGTAATTCTCTAGAACCAGCTCCAACATTGGGCATACGGTGTCCATAGAGATACCTAGATGTCTGAAGAACCAATGGATAGCTTCAATACCAAATTGATTCAGAATAACCATAAATAAACTATTAATGTCCATCATTACCAATAGTAAGTCTCTCATATTCTTCAGATCCTTAACCTTATTTCTTAGGTCAGTTAGGAAACTACCTGTGTCCTTGAGCACCATGGTGGCTTGAGGTAAGGCTTTTTTCAACTCATTTTTAATGTACATCGAGAGAGGTTCCATTATCTACCCTCTTCCTACCACTATGGGCCATAACGGGGGATCTATAGGGTCCTTGTGGATCTTAGGAAGTCCACTCATGGCTGGTATAGTAGGGTGGACTACTTCAAAAAAGTCATATAGATCTTTGTTTAGCTGTCTTTCCATGAGTAGCTCATATAAGTGACTGTTGAAGCTGTTAATCATCCTGTCAACTTCTTTTCTATCAGTTTTCAATTTCTTGTAAGTCTGCATATCACACAGCATCAGATTCATCTTCCTTGTATACCATTCTGAGGCCATTACCATAATATCTCCTCCTTTGTCAGCTGGTTTAATAACCAGATCTTCTCTTTCTCTAAGTTCCTTGAGGGCAACCCCTTCCTGTCGTGTCATATTATAGAAGTCTCTTTGCCGGTTGCCATTTCCTCTTGACTTGACTAACTCGGTTTCACAGAGATGTATAGGAGAAGTATCATCATCATCAAGTGCATTTGCCACATAGTCTGCATTATTTATGGCCACACTGAGTTTCCTTTGTGTTCATGGTTTCTCTCTTCCAATAGGTCATCTATCATCTCTGGGCCACTCAAAGATGTGGCCTCTCTTGAAATCTTGAAAGTCACAACTCAATTCCTTTGCTTTCTGTTCTTTGAGCTTATTGTCATATATATTGAGGTTAAATTGTAGCATCTCATTAGTTCACCCCTCATCCCTCTTGGAATCACTTTGTAACAGTGTTTATTTTATTTCACTTGTTACTTAGTTTCTCTGTTACACTGTACATGGCGGAGAACTCATCCCTGAAAGTCAAAATGAAGGGCTCTAATTTATCTGGCTTTGTGGGTGAATCATCCAGCCCTCTATTACAATTGAACTTGAGTAATGTTGTGAATGCTGCACTGATGAATAACACCACAGGAACTGATTTTTATGCTGTCTTTTGTGAGGTGGAAAATTCTGCCTATCGTCTGAAGAGGTTACAATGGCAGTGATTCCATCTTGAAGCCTGCATTTTCCACAAAGTGATTCCAAGAGGGATGAGGGTGAAATACCTTCCCTGCAATGGCAACACCTACCCATAATTACTTGCTCAGTGGCAAGCAATCAACGTGGAGACCAGCTACAGGTATATGAATTTGTTAATAGACTTTTTAAACCAGAAGAGGATAAAATAGCCACTAGTTTTAAACAAAAACAAATGGAGCTGGAAAGTATGCACCTTGATGACTCCTTCCGACAGAAAATAGAGATGTTACAATTTAACCTTAATATATATGTCAATAAGCTCAAAGAACAGAAAGCAAAGAAAGTGAGTCATGACTTTCAAGATTTCAAGAGTGGCAATACCTTTGAGTGGCCCAGAGATGGTAGATGAGCTATTGAAAGAGAGAAACCATGAACACAAAGGAAACTCAGTGTGGCTGTGAATAATATAAACTGTGTGGCAAATGCACTTGATGATGATGATACTTCTGATAGTGCAGAGGTGAGAATGGATAGATTAGCCACTGAGGCTACCGGAGTAGATCTACATGAAGCTGGCCCAAGCCATGTCTCTCAGACTTCGCCGATGTTGGAGTATAATTCTAACATCTTGTTACAAGCAAGTACTATTCGAAAATAAGGAGTGGTCCACACATCCATCAACTGGCCTCTGCTAGTTTTTGTCAAACAACAGTTCCACCGGAACCCCAGAATGCAAAGCCAGGAAAGGAAATGGAAAAAAATGATGTAGACTTAGTTTTCAATCTCTCTCAATTAACATTACGTCTTGAACATATATCCTTTCTTACCAAGGGTCTGAGTTTTATACCAGCACTATCATATGGTTTGAATGAATTTGTTACAGATTTAAGGCTATTTGGAAGAAATATCATCCTCAAGTCAGTTTTTGGATCAGGGAATGATCAACCCACCACTTGTTATAAAAACTAGAGCCTTTTCCCACCTGTAAACTACCCTAAAATAGACTTATTTATACATCTCTGTGAAACTGAGTTAGCCAAGTCAAGAGGAAATGAAAACCGGCAAGGAGGCTTCTATAATATGACATGACAGGAACGGATTGCCCTTAAGGAAGTTAGAGAAAGAGAAGATCTGGTTATTAAGCCGGCTGACAAAGGTGGAGGTATTGTGGTAATGGACTCGGAATGGTACAGAAGGAAGATGAATCTGATGCTGTGTGATATGCAGACTTACAAGAAATTAGATAGAAAAGAAGCTGACAGGATGATTAATAGCTTCAACAGTCATTTATATGAGTTACTCATGGAAAGATGGCTCAACAAAGATCTATATGACTTTTTTGAAGTAATCCACCCTACCATACCAGCCATTAGTGGGCTTCCTAAGATCCACAAGTACCATATAGATCCCCCACTATGACCCATAGTGGCAAGAAGAGGGTGGATAATGTACCTCTCTCGATGTACATTGAAAATGAGTTAAAAAAAAGCCCTACTACAAGCCACCATGGTGCTCAAGGACACAGGTAGTTTCCTAACTGACCTAAGAAATAAGGTTAAGGGTCTAAAGGATATGAGAGACTTACTATTGGTAAGGATGGACATTGATAGTTTATTTATGGTTATTCCAAATCAATTTGGCAGTGAAGCTACCCATTGGTTCCTCAGACATCTAGGTATCTCTATGGACCCCATATGACCCTTGTTGGAGCTGGTGGTGGAAAATAACATCTTTCTGTTTGGGCAGGAGCTTTACCTACAGATATGGGGGGTTGCCATGGGCACCCCCTGTGCTAAGAGCTATTCAAATCTAGTATTAGCCCAGTGGGAGAAAGAGAAGGTATTATGTGATTGCAATCCTTGGCATAAACACCTACTCTATTATGGACGTTTTGTAGATGATATTTTTATTTTATGGAAATGAGATGCTAGCCAACTGATTTATTTTACTGACTGTCTGAACAATACCACAAATTGTCTTGCATTTAAAGTTGATTACTCCAAAGAAGTTAATAATTTTCTTGATGTAAAGGTGATGCTGCATCTGGAAACTGGCATACAGACCTGCCTCCATAGGAAGGGCACCTGGAGAAACCACTATCTACATCACCAGAGTATGCACCCCAACCATATTTTTAAGAATATCTTTGAAAATCAAGCCACAAGGGTCTCATTTTTATGCACAACAGAGGATGACTTTGTAAAAGAATGTGACAAATTACACAATAATTTAAGTGCAAGGGGCTACAAAAAGTCAGATCACAAGTTGACCACTCATCTTAAGAATATGAGAAGCCTTAAGGGACGTTCCTACTACACTGAACAATTGACCATTCCATCCTCTGGTGGGCATAAAACAGTAATTCACAACTTAATTGTCTTTTGACGTAGAGTACTGAAAATAAAGAAGTGTGTGACATCATTAGAAAACTTTGGCCTATATTGACTGCTGATGAGAGGATTAAAAATATTGTAGGAGACAAACACAGGTTCTTGCAAAGAACAAACGGAATATAAAAAGCCTCTTATGTAATAAAAATGGCTTTGGTCACCAGAGACCCTCGGTAAGGAAAGGCACTTTCAGATGCCATCATTGTAAAGCTTGTACTCACATTGACAGCAGCAATACTTTTATTCACCCTATCTCCAATAGTACCTATGTTTTTGATGTATTTGCAAATTGTACTACTCAACATCTTGTCTATATGGCATCTTGCTGCTCATGTAGAGCTTTCTATGTAGGAAACTGATCAGCACCTTAAAGATCGGATTCTATGTCATATGCGAGACATAAGGAATGCTGATTTAAACAGTGCGCTTGCTATGCACATTGTTCATAATCCAACATGTGTTTAAATTTAAAGTCCTGGAATGTATTCAACCTAGCCAAACAGAAGGTGATACAAAGAACTGGACAGAAATTAGAGAAATCAACTGGATTATTACTTTAAGAGCACATTGTCCTCCAGGCTTAAACAGTGTAGTGCCATTAAGACCTATCTTAAAGGCAAGGAAGCTAAGGATTGGGCCCTGAAGATGTTATGTAACTTAGAAAGTTTATTTATCATGATGCAGTTTTTCTTACTTACTGCTGCTACAAAGCTTCCAGGAGCCGTATTTGCTGCCTCTGCTAATACCAATTGTCATACATACTTTCTGTTGCCATGGCAATGAGCCACAATAAGATGATTGGACTCAATGAGTCCTATAGTAGCCTATCTCCTCAGGGATACATGCCTAAGAAAACAATTGGTTAAAACTAAGAAGCTTATCCAATAGGAAAGTTATCACTGAATGCTTCACTACTGGCTGTTGACTAGTTTCTAGAAGTGCAGTTTGCTGCTGTGCTTCCAATCAATACTAAGACTGTGAATCTGCATTTGCATATGTGGTCCACCCCTCATTTGTGATTGGGCATCTGGGTTTTAAATAGAATCTGTAGCAGGATTCACATATGATCTGAAGAAGGCTATATCAGCCGAAAACACTTATCGGACCAATTTTAATTCCCACATTTTAAAGTTTTACTCAATAAATTTGTGGTTTTAACAGTTGCATCATGGTGCCATGGTGGTCTGCTGAAGGTTTTCTTTACATTTCAGTTTCAGACTTCTTACTCTTTAGAACTAACATCCCACTGCCTGACCTGTTGTAGTCTGTCTGTGTTGGTCTGGAGGGGGGCCGTTCTCCATTTCCATCAATTGGAGGCCTTAGCACAGCCTTTCTTTATGGTCATCTACACTTGTCCTTTTGGTTGAGACTGTTGTTGGGTACGTGAGCCTGAATGACATGCCTGTGTGTGTCCTATGGACACACATTTGGCCCCCCACATGTCCTGCAGTGGAATTTGTCACCTTGTCTAGTACTGCCTACTATGTTCACACCAGTATTTCTTATGGATTTCATCATGCTCTTATAGGCATCTACTATCTGCTGCCATCCCATTCAGCCACCCAATTCCCTTGCATGCTCACATCCATACTATGGATACAAGTAACAGAACATACTACTCCATTCAGCAATTGATAGTGAGAGTGACTTACCTTGTGGCTGTGTCAGTATTGAGGATAGTGCTGGAGGGCTGACTATGTTGGATGCACATAGTACACTCCCTATACATGGTTAAGCACAGGTAGTGCCATGTTTGGTATCCATTTTACTGTATGTGTGAGTCAGAGAGAGGTGTCATTCCCTGGGTTCCTACCATGTCAGTGTATGTGCTATGCCTTGCCTCTTTTCTAAAGCCTGGGCATACTGCGCATGCCTTCTTCTGCCTACAGGGCCGGGCTCAGGTTGTTCCTCCTCTAAGTCACCCTGTGCCTATGCTGGCCTTGGCAATGGTGTGGGGCTGTGTGACCCTGCCCCATGCTGTTCCTGCTGCAGCTATTTTTACAGGATCATATTGTGTAGCATGGGACATACAATGACAATTTGGGTACATGTAGCTGGAGAGTAATGCAAGGCTCCACCAGATATGTCCAGGCACCGGAACTGTAACTTGAGCATCCCAAACACATGCTCTGTTATGATTCTGTTCTGTGTGTGTGCCTCATTATGGAGTTCTTGTTCGGATGTGTGTGCATTTCTGATGGGTGTCATCAGCCACGGCTCCAGTGCATAACCAGCGTCCCCCACTAGGTGACCATATGGGATGTCCCCACTGGCAAATCTCTGGTACAGCTGCATCATATGCCAGATGTGGGAGTCATGGTAGCTTCCAGGGCTACCAGCACACACATTCATTATAATACCCTGAGCATCACACACGACCTGGCAGTTGATGGAGGGGAAGCCCTTGCGGTTTATGTAGATCCTACCCCATTCACCGGGTGGTTCTTTGATGTGTATGTGTGTGCAGTCTATAGCACCCACTACCTCAGGGTATTCTGCTATTTGGTGGAAGTGATGCATATTGCTGGTCAACGCCTCATGGGTGTTGTGGAAGTATATGTTCTCACCGGCATGTGCTGACATGACATCCAGGAACTGGTGGAGTACCCCGGATGCTGATGCCTGTGAGATCCCCATGATATCCCCAGTTGGCCTTTGGAAGGTACCTGTGGCTAGTATTCTTAAGCCTACACATACCTTGGTATCCACTAGGATGGGTTCCCCTCTGTTGGTTCTGTGTGTGAGGTGTGGCTGGCACAGCTCAACAATTTGCTGTAGAATGTCCCTGTCCACCCTATAGTGCTCTACTATCTCCAGTTCATGTAGCCCCTGGTAGGTTACCCTGGGTCTGTACGCTCTTCTCCTTCTCCTCACTGTGGGTTGGTCATCAGCATTATCATCCTCACCACCCTCAGCCTCTTCCACATGTTAATTTATAAGAATGAAAGCAGCCCCTATCATTTTGTTGCTTTTGTTAGGTAAACTTTCCCCATTTGTGTACACCGGTAGTGTAGAGTTTGTGGGAAAAAACAGAGGGAAAGGTGTTTGCATAGTTTATAGTAGTGTGCTGGGCTGGGATGCTGCCCATGTAATTGGCTGGTTCTGATACATTTCACCTGCCAGCTATGTTAGTTCTCCTTGATTACCTTCCTACTGCTGATTTTCCTTCCCATTGCTTTCCTGTTTAAGCCCCGAGGCGTGCCGTGCAAACCCAGTGCTCAGATGTGAACGGAGCTGCTATTTCCTGTTTTTTTTTTTTTATTTTTATTTAAGTTCCATTGCATGGTGCGCACACCTGTTTAGGCAATGTAAAGACTGCTAGGCAGCTTCAGACACACCTCCTTGCTTAGCTTTGCTTAGCTAAGGGCAAACATGGGCCACAGAGATCCAATAAGCTTACAGCATGTATGACACATCCCCTTATGAAGTCATCTAGCTCTTAGGCTTACATCATGGTCTTACTGCAACTACATCATTGGGTGCAAGCTAGCACTGAGGGGAAATCTGTGATTCAGTATCATTGCCTTTATTTGCATAGGATTGACTACTAGTGCATGTTGACAAAACTGACACTCAGCCTTCTCCCTTAGTAACCACTATTCTATGGTCTTGTTGTGTTATGCATGCCATTGACTATTATGGCAAAATTATGATTTTTGTTTAAAAGCTTATTTCCATCTTTTTTTATTATTTTCAGGCCGATCCCATTTGCACTTAAATGGCCGAAATCGGCCAACAAAAAAAAAAGTTATTTTTATAATTTTGAAATTATTTTTCATGCCTATGGCCAAATATTTGGCCTTTGGCATGCCTAACCCTTCTAATGCATGCATAAAGCTATCATGTCTCCATTTTGTAGTTTGCAGATATGTATTCAGCTGCTGTCTGAATACATTTCTGCAGTCTACACTATTCCTGCATGGACGTCTGCCTGCTTCCTGGATCACTAATTCACCTCATTTGAATGGTTTTCACCAGCAAATGAGGTAATTAGCATACAGGGGCTGTGTCTGTGCAGAAATAATGCAGGAGCGCTCGTGCACATCCCAGGAGATTATTCCTGGATTGCACGGCAGCCGTATTGCCTGCAGCATCTCTTGCACTATTCCTGCACGCCATGCAGAGCTTGCTGAATCCTGGGTAGAGTTTTTTTTATATTTATTTGAGAATACTTGTCTATTAACTTCACCTGAATAATTCCAAAAGAAACCCTCTGTTTTGCTAAAATCATTTCTGAGAATTTTATAAATAACAGATATGTATGAAGTGTTCTTGGGTGAGCTATTAATAATTCTTTGGGTGTGAATAACATTAGTTTGCTTTTCTTAGGGTATAAGAGCAGGATTGCGTTTGTTAGCCAGGATTCAACAGAAGAAAAGGAGGCTTGAGTGATTGTTTGGAGTTTTGTAAGGCATATTGCAGTAAAGAACATAATGGAGTCATCAGCATACGGCATACTGTTAGCTTGTTTGGTAGCAGAGTGGAGCTTGTTTATAGATATATTAAATAGAAGGAGGCCAAGAATCGAGCCTCGGGGACACCTAAAGAAATGAAAGGAAAGTTAAGAAGGTGTGTTGCCATTTTACAGTTCAGGATGACAAACACTGTCAAATGTCTTCATTTAAGGGTTTGCAGTTTCATATGTCCATTTCTAAGTATGCAGACAGTGAAAAGAGGGTATGTGTACCAAGAAGTGACTGTACTGTACAGAACAATCACTGACATTCATGTTTGGTCAGCAGTAGCTCCCGATCCATATCTGCTTTGATACTGCTTTCTGCTTGTCTTTGTTGATTATTAATACTTCCTCTTCATGAGAGTTATTTTAAAGCTAGGAAGTTGAGATTTAACAGACAGTCATGAGACAGTATTGTGCTTTTTAAAAAGAGCACTGTTTTTTTTCCTGTCAGTTTAAAAGTTGTGTAAAGTATAAGTATTTAAAGATATTTTTTTCTGTGGAGAAATTGTGTTTATTTTACTTTTTTAGGGATGGCAAGTATTTCGAAGTCCTTTTTACTGTGTTTTTGTGTGAAAAATTTGACTTTTAAAGATTAAATTTATTGACTTTTGCTGTTTATTTTCCACAGGAAAGAAGCATAATTTTTAGCTTGACCATGAAATAAAAAAGAAAAAAAAGCATTTTTTTGATCAAAAAAGCATCTTTCAACATGCCTACCTCCTGAATTTGACTTTCTGCAGTTTGCGTACAGAGCTACCCAGATCTACGGCTGATGCCGTATCAGTAGCACTTGACATCTCCCTTGAACATTTAGAGGGCAAAGCCAACAACTTTGTGAGGATGCTGTTCATAGACTTCTGCTGTACATTTAATAAGGTGGTACCAATGCAGCTGATAGAAAAACTGGCACATTTAGGAATCAGTAAAAAACTGGATCCTGGACTTCCTGATTGAGAGACCACAGAAGGTGTGTTCAGGTAAGAACACATCAAAGTGCATCACGATTAACACCAGAGTTCCACAGGGATGTTTTTTCAACCACTGTTATTCACCATCCTCACCCATGACTGCTACACTAAGCACAAGTCCAACCATATCATCAAGTTTGCTGATGACACCACAGTCATGGGACTCATTCCAAAGGGGGATGAAAGGGCATTCAGAGAGGAGGTGGTATCTCTGATAAGTTGGTGCTAGGGGAACAACCTTGACCTGAATGTAAGCAAGACCAAATAAATTATCATCAACTTCAAGATAAGGTGAAAAAAACACCCAGTGCTCAGGATCAAAGGTGAGAATGTGGAGAGGATTAAGAGTATGAAATTGTGGGTGTAAGTATATCTCGTGGTCGGGAAACTCCAGCAAACAGGTCAATAAAGTGCACCAACTTTTCCGCTTTTTAAGAAGGCTGAAAGAAGCTAAGCTTCCTCCTCATATTCTCCCCAACTTCTATAGAGGTGCAATAGAGAGCATCCTCTCCCGCAACTTCACAGTGTGGTTTGGAAACTGCACGGTTACAGAAAGGAAGGCACTACAAAGAGTGGTGAGGGTTGCAGAGAATGCAACAGGTTCCATCCAGTCTTCCATCAATACAAGATCTTTATTCTGCAAGAAACATCTGAAAGGCCACCAAAATAATACAGGACAGCACACATCCTGTGCATGGACTGTTGAAGCATACATTGGGCAGGAGATATCGTAGCATCTGCTGCCGGACTACAAGGTTCAGTAACAGTTTTTACCTTACAGTGATTAGACTTCTGAACTCAGGAACTAGTCCCAGTGGTCTGGGCACATAATAATCATGTGTTTAGTTATTTGTGCAATATATACTTACATATATTCAAATAAATACAATATTTATTTGTTATATCTATAGTCAGTATTATTTAACTCACTCAAGTGCAATATTAGACAAATAACTTTGGCATTTCAATCTGTTGTGTGTTTTGTATTACTTTAAACAGGGTAGTTAATTTAACTCAGGAGAGGGTATACTTTTTGTATATAAGTTTTGGTAAATGTCTCTGCTCTTTCATGCATATATTGGGAGTAGTACTGTATTTGTTAGTTATGTTCATTCCTCTACTTGTATACCTTGTTTCACTTTCTTTGTAATCTCAAGAATTGAGCTGATGCATGAAATTTCATTTAGGCTACACATGTAGTTCTAAACGATAATAACGTTTACTTTGACTTTTGGACAGTCAGTCCCAAGGTCAGTCATTCTTCTAGCTACAAAAAGAAAAAGTTAACCAAACAGCCTTTGCCATCACATTGGGCTATCAATTTGCTTCAGCCACAGGAGGGTGACTGCTGTGGCCATTTCCTGTTCCTCCGAATACTCTTCTTTTACTCCAGATCCTTCTAACCTAAAACCACTATGGAACAAAGGGTTGGCCACATCTTCTGCAGCTTTTGGGGTCCCCTCAGTGGCAGAGAAAGAGCCACTCTTCCTGGTTCTGGGAGAGAGGAATGGAAGGCTTCTCTGTTTTGTTAGAATGTTATACACATCTGAGAAGAATCACAGATGTATCTACTCTTTCTCAAATTTCCTTAGACAGGAGTAGCTTGCTGGGTCTGGCTGAGAGTTTTATTCAGCTTTTGATCCTTCTAATTTATTTCTTATTTATTACTTTCTGGTAAAAGGATACCCCCTTTCCTAAAGAAATTCAAGATTCTGAATCTGTACAGGAAGATAAAGAGACAGCTATGGGTTTTCTCTTCAATTTTCTGATTCAGTCTCAGAGAAAGCTCAGTTTCTGATTCGCCTTTTGAGGTTCTTCTCTTTTTGAGACTTTTTCCAGAATATGCATTTTTTTCAATGGGAGTACACTGAGGTTGCTGTGTCCCTCAGAAAATGTTATGACCTGTTACAAAAGGAATTTCCCAAACCTTCACCATTTCCTCTAGTTCTGTCAGCACTGGAGGATGTGTGTGTGTGTGTGTGTGTGTGTGTGTGTGTGTGTGTGTGTGTGTGTGTGTGTGTGTGTGTGTGTGTGTGTGTGTGTGTGTGTGTGTGTGTGCCTCTGCTTGTATTGTCATGATATCTAGCTCATAAAATGGCAGATAGAATGTATAAAGTTCTGCAGCCTTTTTTAAGTTTTTATATACTCTTCCCAAATCAGACCCAGCTTTAGTTATTCCTAATGTTGCTAAACAGTTTGTTAATTCCTATCCTGCTCTTTCTGATAATGATGGGAAAGATTATTGATAGGTATGAGAAATAGTGAATGTTTTTGCAGCTTTAGTTTTCACAGTTTTTAATTGTCAGACTCACATGTTAAATGGTTATTCTAATTCTGAAAGTATGAGGAATGCTTGGTCTGCGGTTTCGTCTTGTGAGGAAATGCCTATTTTAAAATGTTTAGTCTCTTCTATTGTAATAGTTTCTGTTCACTGGTTACAGTGTATATATGACTCTGTTGATAGCACAATGACCTCAGATAGTCTTTTGAGGAGTTTTGCCTTGTTGCATTGTCAGAACCCCCCAAGAGGATGTGAAGAATGAGATTTTTTCTCATTTGGATAGAAATTCATTGTTTGGTTCCTTTGCTGCAAATATGATCAAAAAGTGTGATAAAAGGGGTAAGTTAAATCAGGGAATCTCTACAATTTTCTACCCTCCCTTTTCTAGTTTTTTAAGCAATTTTCTAACCCTTCATCCAATGTTGGTATAATGGCTAGGGTGTTACAAAAAAGAATATAGGAATCCCCAAAACCAAGACAGTCCATTCAGTCACCTCTCCTACCCTGGCAGTCGATTTTCCCTTCCAGATAGTCTGAATCTGCATTTTTCTCTTTGGAAACAGGTTTAAGATTAATGGGTTCAGATAGATGGAAGTGAGTGCATATTCCTCTTTGCTAGAAGGTTATTCCTCTTCTACAAGACCAGACTCTTTTATTTCCACTTATCCTTCATTTCATACTGTTCCAGGGAGTGATAAAAACAGTTTCTCCTTCTCAAGTTTGGAAAGGTTTTTTGTTCAAGGATGTTTGTAGTGGAAAAAAAAGATGATGCTGGGAGACCAGTTCTGGATCTTTCTTCTTTGACCTGTTTGTGATTGTGCCTAACTTTAAAATATGTCAATTTGCAGTCTATCATTTCCTCATTATTCATATTTCCTGGTAACTCTACATTTAAAAGATGCTTATCATCTTATTCCTTTTCATCCACACTTCAGGTGTTGCTTAAGGTCTCTGTGTCTATCTCACTTCATCATTTCCCTGCTTTATCCTTCAGAGTATCTGCTGCACCAAGTCTGTTCACCAAGGGCTTTTTGCAGGCTACGGGGTAACCATTTTCTTTTTTTTTTTTCATATGTAAATAACGTGCTTATCTTTGCAGAGTTTTTTTTTTCAAATTGTCAGCAATCTCTCAATTAGGTTAGAGATTGCTTACACAAGCTGGGATTCCAAGAGAACATACAAAAGTCTTATTGACTCTTTCACATGAGATTGTCTTTCGGGGGGGGGGGGGTCAGATGGATACCTCAGTTCAAAGAGCTTTTCTTCCACAGGAAAACATAGGTCCACATATACATCTATTTCTAAGGTTTTGCACTCATACTTCATTTACTGTGAATTGAATACCTCAGGATTTTGAGTCTCATAGCATCTATAATTATCATGATAACACTGGCAAGACTCCCCTCAAAAAGATACAATGGTATCTAAAGTCTCTTTGGTCCCAACGTCAACATCCCCTGGCTTTTCAAATCCCTGTGCTGGGATTTGTCAACAGAAAGATTTCTTGGAGATGGCTGCAAGTATCCCTAAATTTGGGTCTCCCCTTATCCCTCCATGTTCAAAGCAGTCATTCATCACAGACTTCTCTGAATTTGCTTGGGAAACAGTTTCAGAATGGATAATAGCGCATGGTGTGTGGAATACTTAGGATACATTTAAAAACATAAATATGAAAGAGATGCCTTCCTTAATCAAGGTACTCAACTTCGAATCATCTTTGGTATCCAGGACTTCTTTAGGTTGTTTCAGAGAATACCACAGTCATATGGTACATTTTTAAGAGTGTGTGTGTGGGGGTGAGGGGTGGGGGTGGAGACCAGGTCATACCTCCTTTGCAGATTATGCATGTATGCTTGGAATATAGCTTCACAGCACAATCTCACTTTACAGGCATCCTTCATTCCATCAAAGCAATTCTAGGTGGCAGGCAAACTGAGCAAGACAGTACAGACCCTACCAAATGCAAACTAGATAAAAGGGGTTTCCAAGATGTTATCTATATGTGGGGAATTCCACTAGTAGTCCCATTTGCCTCCTCTATAAATAATCATCTGGCAGGATTCTGATCCAGTACTTCATGTTAGAAAGCTTGTAAGACATGTGCCTTTTTTTCCTTAACAGGAGTGCTGCAGTATGCTCTTGCACCCATTCCAGTGATAACCAGGGTACTTCTAAATATTCAGAATGAATCCCTCAAGATCCTTGTGGTGACTCCCTTTCTGGCCCAGACAACAGTGATTCTCCATTATTTTGGAAATGGCCAGGGACACTAGATTTTTCAAAGAATGGATGTAGTCACACAAGATCAGGAGTGTTTGATACACCCCGAACCCAATAAACCTCAACTGCTTGCCTGTATTATAGGGTCTTATTTTCCCTTCCACATCTGTTTACTGAGGATGTGCCATAGGCACTAATGCAGGCAAGAAAGCTTGCTATGAGAAAATCATATATTATAAAAATAAATGTTTTTCTAGTTGGTGCCAACAACAAGATAACCCACTCCCAGTCAGGGCTAATTGTTCTCTGGTTTTACAATATTTGAGTGAGTTATTTTACTAAAGTACTCCTCTGTCAAGGTTCATTTATTGGCAATTTCACCATGTCTGAACATGGATCCACCTCTGTGAAGGCTTTCTCATGTCAAAAATATTTTTGAATGGGGTTTTAATTAAGAGGCCTCCAAGAAAACCAGGGGCCTCTCCTTGGGATCTTAATTTTGTGTTAGAGAATCTAACACTTGCTCTCTTTGAACCAGCTAGTCTTGCTGACTTGAGGTTCTTAACATGGAAAACAGTTTTACTGATTAACCTCTGCGAGAAGAATATCTGAATTGCAGGTTCTTACGGTGAGTCAACCCTACCACATTTTCAATAGGGACATGGTTTCTTTGAGAACTGATCTGTCTTTTATGCTGAAAGCAGCATCCAACTTTTCTTTAAGCCAAACTATCCATTCCCAAATTTTCTTTATTGATCTTAAAAATGAGGGCGAAAGGATACTGAATACCTTCGATGTCCACTTGGGTACTATCTTAATAGAAATAGATCCTTTAGATCTTTGAATCTGCTATTCTTTTCTCATGAAGGTAAGAGGAAAGAACAACCTGTGTCAATACTGACTGTTTCCAAATAGTTGCCTAAGCCTATTACATTTTTTATACTCACCACAGCAACATTTTTCCAGGCAGGGTGAAGGGAGACCAGGGGCTTGGCTTTATGTATGGCTTTTATTGAAAGGATTAGATTCAGGATGTATTCTAGATGCTGCAATTTGGTGCTGTGTAAATTATTTCAAACCACTATAAGCTTGATTCCTTCACTAGGTTTTGATCAGGCTTTGCAAATACTATTAATTTGATTCCTGGAAGGCGAAAGGCAGAGGTACCAGAATAAAGCTAAAAATGCTTAAGTTCCTTGTGGCGAAGCTGATTTTTGTGGTGTTTCTTTTTTTCACTTTTGGAAAGTGTTTGTATAATTTGCAAATATTCTCTGGGAGCTGCTGTACTCTTCTCCTTTGCCTCCCAAATGAAGTAGTGAAGGGTAATATTCCCATAAGACTACTGTAGTACTGATCAATATAAAGAAAATAGTACAGTTGTTTAAGTAAATTTAAAATAACAGTACATGTTCAAATGATCACTGCTGCAGTAGTTGCTCCCTCTCTTTGTCTCCCTTATTTTTATTTATTTATTGGTTTTGTGTTGTTTATGCCAGGGTATGGTTGCTTAACTTTTGTTCTTCCTAGGATTGTCCTTTCAGAGCTCAGCATCCCTATCTCTGTTGGGACCATCCACCCATTACCTTTTTAAATAAATGTAAAGGAGGAAAATGTCTTTCAGTCAGAAAGGAAATAGATCCATTATGAGTGGAAGGATTGAAAAAGAAAGGAAAATTGTGATATATAATAAAAAAAAAAAAAAACAAAGAAAAACCTAAGTATTACCCATGATAGGAGTAGAATAGTGGGATGGAACTAAAGCCGTGAGAAGGGCTGATATTATGGCAGATATATACAAAGATGAAAAATAATAACAATGTTATAAGATGAGGAAACAGATTTCTGGGTTTCGAAAACATCATTTCACAATCAGACAACAATTTTCATTTATAGTTAATGGTCAGATACTAAAAATGGAAACTAAATTATTCTCTAAAACACAAGCAGAGGCAGAATTTATCAAACAAGAGACATCTAATAGCTTAATTGGGAGAGCAACCCAATGCTTGGCATGAAAACTGATAGCGATGAAGCAGAGAAATTTAACTATTTCATTCCAAAAGAGCTCAGGATGTTTTCACTGTAACTTTTGACAGAATTAAATTATGTCCTCACATTTCAAACAAATGTTCATATCTCTTGAACCATAGGGGTAATGAAAGAAGTATTAATTGCAAAATCTTTAGCACAAACTATTTTTATAGTGGTAGTATTCTTTAGGTTTTTGGTCTTAAACTGAATTTTATAAGTCACAGTAAACACAGTAACTATTACATTTGTAATATTTTGTAAACAACTTACAATATCTCAGCAACCACTCAAGTTACACACATACTGTCAACAGTATTTTATTCATCTAGCTGAGAGTTTTCATATTAGGCTAAGGAGTTTTTTTACTTGGTTGTTGAAATATTTAGGAAAATGTGAAAACTATATCTATATAAATTAATATCATAAAAACAGTAGTTAATATTGATTTTCTGCACTAGACATAGGTCAAATATTAATGCAGTTGAGTTTGCTATTGTGTAAGCTTTAAGATATAAGCTTTTAAAATCTTGTACATAGCATGGTTTTGGAATTATTGATGCAAATATGAATAAGCAATATTTGACGTCTGGAGGTGTCAGCAGGAGTTAACTGCAGATGCACCAGAAGGCGTCACTCAGATGTAATGAGTAAATTTCAGTTATCAATAAACTCAATAAACACTAGAAGTATATTAAACAAGGTTAGTGAACTTCATGCTTAGATCTCAAGACACACCCCTGATGTCATCACCCTAACAGAAATTTGGCTAAAACCCCAACACCATAATAAAGACTTTCTCCCTCCTGGCTATAGTACACTGCCCCTAGACTGCCAAAAAAAGAAGGGTGGTGGAGTTGCCACTGATTACTCTAACCACCTTACTCTGACAACTCCTAATAAAACTATCCAGTCCTTTCCCCCTGCTGAAATACTGACAGCCAACCTTGTATTTAACACCCATACCACCATCACAATAGTAGCAATCTACATTCTCCCAGGTGATAATTTACCCCTGCTGGAAAACATACACTCATACTTCCCTCAACATATTCCTTATGGAACCATTATTCTTGGTGATGTCAATATTAATTGGTTAATTCTCTGTACCCCAATTTCTTCCTTACACATTAAATTGTATGGCTTTACTCAGCTTATCACTGATGCCACCCATACCAACAACTCTCATACACACAGAACCCTTATTGACTGGATTCTAGTCTTTCATTCCTCTAAATATCACAATCTTGAAACCCTTCCCAACACATTAAGAGATCACTCCCCAATAAAAGTACTTAGATATATCTCTCACTTTACTAAACAGCATAGATTTATCACATGCCCCAAGCTTTAACTACCACCTAGACACCTTTAAATCTCTTCTCTCTAATGTTAGCTGTAATTTCCTTACCCAACTCCCCCTTGATGATGCTGTCCTGTCTTTCAACTCCACCTTTCTTAGTATTCTTGAGTCACTTGCCCCACTTTGCACAGTCCATATTAAATCTAATATATCTCCATGGCTATCAAATTCCACCTACATCCTAATGAAAAATAGAGACAGCACATGGAATATATGGACAAAAACAAAGCTCCCTGCAGACTTTCTAAAATACAAATAACTTCAAAATCAGATCCAAAAGTGTATTAATAAAGATAAAAGAGATTTTTACTATAATCCACCATCAGCCTTGAAATCTAACCCCCCAAAATTTTGGAACTCATTAAACCACATACTACATCTTGGTGGTCCCTGTTCCCCAATCCTTGTCCTGATAAGACTCCCAAAGATACTGCCCCCACCTTTAACATATATTTCATTGACTCTATATCCAAACTATTTAACCCCAGTGCCAACTCATCTACCTTTAATAATATTTCAAACCACTCTCTATCAAATCCCACTATACTTTCATCAAATTCTTTTTCCCCCAAATCTGTACCCACTAGCTACATCCAGTCCCTACTCTCTAAACTCAAACCTTGCTCAGCTTCTATCGACAACATTCCTTCTCTTTTCCTTCAGTTAGCTGCTGACACTTTTGCTCTCCCTGTATCTATCTTAATCAACTGCCCCATTTCAGAGTCCAAAGTCCTTCTGTATGGAAACAATTCTTCACTCTACCAATATATAAATGAGGCAACTCCTCACACATCACTAATTTTAGACCAAATGCCATCCTCTCTTCTCTCTCTAAAGTTCTAGAAAAATGCATACATAAACAAGTTTTGCACTACCTACTCTCTGAAAATCTGCTCACACCTACTCAACATGGCTTTAGACCAAAGCATAGTACTACTACTGCCCTACTATCATTCCTTAATACTATATCCCTTGCCAGAGATAACAACAAACTTGCCTCCTTCCTATTCTTAGATCTCTCTAAAGCTTTTGACACCGTCTCTCACCCTCTCCTTCTGCACAAACTAACCAACCTTAACATCTCACCTGCTACTGTTGCATGGTTTTCCAGCTACCTCACTGACAGATTTCAAGCAATGAAGTGTCAGTCTGCACTCTCCCTCCTCTCCCAGTTAAAATGGGCGTCCCTCAGGGTTCCATCCTTGGTCCATTACTTTTCAACATCTTCACTAATCTTCTTTATTCTTCCTATCCTCAGTCATCACTGGTCCAATATGCTGATGATGCTACTGTCATCACTACTGTTGACTCTCCCTCCAAACTCATCTCTACAACACAGACTTCCTTTAACTCAGTAGAAAACTGTCTCTCTGATAAGCAGTTTATCCTTGGCCCCCCCCCCCCAAAAAAAAAAAAAAAAAAACTAAGCTACTGCTTCTTCCTAAAAACTACAACCACATTAAATCCACTTTCACAATTCTGTCGCTCAATAACACACACTTCAAGGTGGAAACTAGCACTAAACTCCTTGGTGTCAACATTGATGACCAACTTAAATTCGATCTACACATTAATAAAAGTATCAAGAAAACTCATCAGAAACTAGGGCTCCTCTACTGCAACAAAAAGTTTCTCACCAGTGAAGCTAAAGTAATTCCCATCAAACTTACAAGCCATATCACCATCTCTCACTCAAACACGTTAACTGGCTAGAACTACCTCACCAGCTTCCTCTCCCTCAATGACAGATGATCCACTCTATCCTTTATCAACCTTCTTACTGTCCTACCCTATCATCTCTCATCTCCTGCTATTCACCTGTGAGGTCCCCCTGGAGCTCTAACCTAGATCTGCTACAAATCCACAAACTTAAAACTAAGAAAGGATGCATTCTCTATATCTATAATCCTTCTAAGGCCTGGAACAAACTCTCACTAGAGATCAGGTCACTCAAACAACTTAGTCAATTCAAGCTAGCCACTAAAGAATACCTGTTAATCCAATGGACCTACCTCTTTACCCAACCTCCTTAAGCAGCTTATCAACCCTAACTGCACACCCCTATCTGCTCCCAACTTATGTATTTTTTTTTTACTTTCTAGACCTTGTCTTACATTAACTTCTCTATCCTAAGCACATTACATACATTCTTATCTGCATAATGTAAGATTTTACATCTGATGACAAAACTATTGTTAGTCTTTCTGAATGATGTAGGATTCTAAATCTGATAGACATAATGATTATTTTACTGTAGTAAATCCTTGTTTTTCATGTATATGCTGCTTTGAATATTTTCTGTAAACCAGTTGTTGTTTACTTATTTTTGTAAATGATAATCTGTAGAACACGTGAATCTTTTCTCCCCAGGCCTCCACTGAAAAAGGGCTACTTAGCTTAGTTGGACAAACCCGATCAACAAATGTAAAATAAATGTAAATAAAATAATGTAAAATAAATAAATAAATCAAGAATAAGCAAGATGAAATAATGTTTCCAATTAAATATTTAGGATTAGCTGTCAAAAATAAAATTGTATTATGAAAGGATATACTCTGGAGTCTATATTAGATCATCAAAATGGCAGAATTTTGAATGATTTAATATCAAACCCAATATCGCGAACGCTGAAAACAGCAAAGCTGTACAAAACTGAATTCTTTCCTAGGGAAAGAATTTGGTTGGCCGTTGTTGTGGCTTTGCTATTTTCAGTGATGCAGTGGAAAGTTACGGGTCGGGTTAAGGTAAGTGTGTGACTGTGTGGACGTTTAGGTTAGGGCGCGAGTTGGGTGAGTTAGGGTTAGGGTGCGGGTCAGGTAAGCGTGCGATTGTGACAGAATTTGGGGTTAGGGGCGGGTTAAGTGGGTTAGGGTTAGGGCGCGGATGAGGTGAGTGTGTGATAGTGAGAATTTGGGGTTAGGGGTGGGTTAAGTAGGTTAGGGTTAGGGCGCAGGTGAGGTGAGCGTGCAATAGTGACGGACCTTAGGGTTAGGGTCTGGGTTAAGGTAAGTGGATAGATAGTAGTGTATGTGCAATGTAGTGTAGGGTTAGATGTAACTTTTAAATGTCTGTGTGTGGATTGTTGCTTTTTAGTGTGCTTGTGGTGTGTTGTGTGTTTCTCGAAACAGCAAATTTTTCCCCTGGGAAAAATCCGCTGTTTTGAGGTTTCAATATTGTTAGGGTTCGGGTTTTGCAGTTTGACGTTACAGCATTTGATAATGAGCCGTTTCAATGATCTGATATAGACCCTATACTCTGCAACTACAAAAATGTACACATAAGCACAGCAATGGGAATTGTTCTAAGATGGACCCTGATATTCTCAAAGATAGTGCACCAAAGTCTAAATACATTTTCTAAACTATCACTGGTGCACTACTGGAGATTACCTCAATTTAAAGAATTTAAAAGTTAGTCACAATACTATCCAGGACCACACAGACCTGGTATGCATTAACATTCCAGACATTCTGGTGCGAAACACTAGAGGTAGATTTGTATTACCCAATAAAGCTTCCCTGTTGTAAAGTGTAAAACAAATGCTTACTGTATAACATGCCTTTCCATGTAGCTACAGTTGCTGTTAGATATGTCATGCTACACGATATTCAACTGCTTTACACATAGAGTTAGATTCAATAATGCCCACACAGTAGGAGACTGTTTTCCATTCAGTAAGTGACTCAACATGGCATGTAAAACCCAACACGGTAATCATCGTGTCATGCTAATAGCAATATAAACAGCTGAATTGTGTGCTAATCACCCAATCTAAGATGGAGAAGCTATTCAACAAGTTATAAACCAATCATATAGACTCAGTGCTGGTTTTCTCTGTGAATTCAAAAACCTATTGGAATACAGCCATGGAAACTATTCCACATGAAAACAATGTCAGGGGCTGCAGTTGCTCTTATTCATGTGTATATACAGCCGGCCCATGTCTATGCTGCTGTTGCCACTAATAGACCTCTGTCAAGAAGGAGAAGGGTGTTTAGACCATGTTTAGCTTTTCACGGTCTGCATGAGGTGGAAATTTTAGATCGCTACAGGGTGGATAGAGACACTCTACAGGAACTCTGTAGACTCTGTTGTCCTCATCTGATAGCAAGGGCAAATTGAGGGGAACCAATACTTGTTGAGACTAAGGTACGTGTACCACTTAGAATATTAGCTACAAGAACCTTCCAGAGACCAACAGGGGATATGCTGGGGGGGGGGGGGTCACAGGCATTAGCATCCAGGATCTTATATCAATTCCTGAATGCTGTGCTACAACATGCCAGTGACTACATAAATTGTCCCTGTACACCTGAGGATAGAGATATAACTGCAGGATTTCTACACTGTAGCACACTTCACTGAAGTGCTGGGTGCCATAGATTGCACTCACAATAAAATCAAAGCACTACCCAGAAAACAGGGAATGGTGTACATAAACAGAAAGGGCTTCTACTCCATTAACTGCTAGGTCATGTGTAATGCTAAGGGGCATCATCCTGAATGTGTGTACTGGCTACCCATGCAGTTACCACGACTCCCATATCTGGCACAACTCTCAACTGTATAAGAGGTTTTCTAGGGGAAATAATCCACAGGGTCATTAACTGGGGGGGGGGGGGGTGTAAAGTATGCACGTAAGCTGGGGTTGATGACTGCCATCAGAAATGCACACCTACCCACAGAAGGATGCTATAATAAAGCATATGCTCAAACAAGAAATATCATAAAGCATGTGTTTGGGTGACTGCTGAAGTCATGGTTCTGATGCCTAGGTCTATCAAGGGGAGCCTTGCAGTACAATCCCTGTACCTGTGCTGATATGTTCACTGCCTGTACTATCCTTCACAATACTAATCTGAGAAAATAGCTTCAGTAGGATCGCCAAGGAGAAAAGGCACACATCCCATCACTACTGAGAAGGTCACCACAGCCACATGATGGTGAGGAGTCAGAGAGGGAACCACCAGCCATTCTGGGAGTAGGCAGACATAGGTGTGCACAATATGTTCTCACCCTTGCCAAGAGGCAATGGGTAGCACACATGCTATGCACCTACCTACAGTATAATGGATACCAGGCAACACTCGCACTTTTACATACCCATGTAATGGCAGTGTACTGCTAGCATCATGCAGTGTCAGCCCAGAATTAAAACACTTGTAACTGCTGGAATATCAAGGTAAGTACTGAACTTGGAATAGGAAAATAAACGGCTAATAATGCAAATAAATGGCAGATCTTGCTTAATGTTACTTGATAATGTAACTAAGTGGAAGGTGGTTGATTTTTACAACAATGACATCAATATGTGACAGCACTGACACTTATGTCAATAAATGTGTTCACTATCAACTAATAGGCCTCATGCACCAAACAGCTCAGGTGGTACATTGCTGTGATTGTAGTGTATAGGGTCCTGGGTTTGAGACTTGGCAGGCCTGATTATTAATCATAACAACTACAAGCAAATGTAATCTGAGTGCTAGAAGCCTAAATCTCAAAATGCACTCATTTTAAGTACTCCTTAAAATGGAGAACATCGTCATTTGTGCAGTAACAGGACCTGGTTCAAGGCACCACAAAGCACCCCTTTGCGACCAGGCTATAATTCATAACACACCTTTCAGCCCAAAAATGTGGACTGAAGCCCTAAAGGCAGTGGTGTCTCCATATTCATAAAGGATAAGCACACCTCCAGGCTAGTAGCTCAACATAACGCATCATGGATACTTCAGGTACAACTAACACTGGGTAAGACTGCAATCCAGTTTGTTGTCTACTATAGATCCCCCACCATGTCCCAAGACTCCCACTCCACATTCCTAAGCACCCTGGAAAATATTAAGGTCCAACCAACACCCTCATACTGAGTGACTTTAGCTACCCCTCCATTAACTGGAAAAACTACTGAAGTACCAACACACTTGCTCAATGTTTTCTGGAATTCATTAATTCCAGTGCACTGGAGCAGCTCATTCTTAACCCCACTAGGGGTGGCAACATCCTCAATCTGGTAATTACTAATATGGGCGATCATTGCTCTACACCAATAGTCAACTCCTCCCTGGTCAGATCTGACCACAAGCTAGTTACCATGGATATCCATATCCCACCCACACACCCCCGCAAAGGTACCCACCATGAAAAACTTATCCAAAGCTAATTTTGGGATTCTAAAAACAGAGGTGGATAACTTCATAACACCCATGCAAATGAAGAATAGGTGCAGGACTGCTGAATCATACTCCAGTGCACTGTACGAACATGTACACAAAGCATGGGATGGGTCATACCCAACAAAACCAAGATGCTCTCCTCCAAAAAAATGGAAGCCGATCTGGTGGTCCCCTGCCATAAACAAACTCTACAACAAAAGGAAGAAACTGTTGCAGAAAAAGGCAGAGTCACAAGACTGGAAAAATCCCCTTGTTAGCTTCAACAAAAAGCTGAGATCCCTCATCAAATACTCTAAAGCTAGCTACGAAAACAAAATTGAAGCAGATACTAAAGACAACCACAAGGTCTTCTATAGTTATGTCAAAAATCTACATGGCAAGACTCAGATCTGCTCTGAGCTACTTCACAATGAAAACTCCTGTACTGAGCCAACAGACATTGCCAGTATACTGGCCGATAGATTCAGTGCCAATATTACCCCCCTTCTCACCCCCTAAATTGCCAATCACAATACCAGAGGAATGCCAAGTACCCAATATTACTGCTGCACAGGTTAAAATCACACTGTCCAAGGCCAAGAATACAGGCTCCATGGGACCTGACAATATCCCTGGCTGTGTTCTACATGAATTACAAAGTGAACTGGCACCACACCTGTGTGCCCTGTTCAACCACAGCCACTCTTCAGGCTTTGTCCCCACCAAATGGTGCACTGCTACAGTCATCCCACTCCACAAAAGGGGAGCAACTATGGACCCTGGCAACTACCGCCCCATTTGCCTGACAAGTCTGATATGTAAGGCTATGCAGCACATCATCATGGACCTTATACATAGGGACATAGGGAATCTCCAAACTCTGGACCTCATGCAGTTTGGATTTGTGAAGGATAGATCATGCCTGCTCAACCTGGTAGACTTTTTCGAGTCTGTCACCAGAGCTGTTGATGAAGGAAAAGTAGTTCACACAGCCTACCTCAAACTGGCCAAGGCCTTTGATACCATTCCTCACTCAGGAATCACAGATAAACTCACTAAACTAGGCATCAACCTCTATATCACAAGGTGGGTTGCAAACTGACTCACTGATAGAACCCACACTGTAAAAGTAGGGGACTACAAGTCAGACTTCAGACCAGTCATGAGTGAAGTCCCACAGGGATTGGTCCTGGGTCCTCTCCTGTTTGAAATCTACTTTTCTGAAGTTCAGGCCAACACCAAGGGACTCTGGCTGACCAAGTTTGCAGACGATTACAAACTGGGAGCCATTATTAGCTCTCCAAATGATGTAGACATTCTACAGAAAGGCCTTATGGAGACCAATGAGTGGTGTCATAACCATGGCCTTAAGCTCAATGCAAAAAAATGCATTGTCATTCCCTTTAGGAAGAACACGGTACTCAAGAATTACCACATCTATGGTAGTCCACTGAGCACCGAATGTGTTATAAGAGATCTGGGAACACGAGTTGATAGCAACCTCTCCTTTGACAATCACATTGCCGCTGTGGTCAGAAAATCCTTCTATGTGGCACATCTCAGTACAAAGGGTTTTGCATCCAGGAAGAAAGAGGTCATTGTCTTTTTCTACTCTTTCCTCATTAGGCCTATTATTGAGTACAATGTCCCATTTGGCATGTACTTCACTAGACATATGCAACAACTGGAAAGACCACAGAAATACCTCACTAAGAGGATCCTAGGCCTTAAATACATGCCATATGTGGATACACTAAAGAAACTCAAGCTATTCTCTGTCTCATATCACCTACTTAGAGGTGCTCTCTGCTTGACCTACAAAGCCATGTCATACCCAGTGCTGTTAGACATGCTACATCTAAACAAATACTAATCCCTCCATGCCACATGCTCCAGAGACCTCAACCTCATTACCACAATCAACAGAACTTGCTGGAGGGACAGGTTATTAACCCAGAGACTGCCCTTGCTCTGGAACAGACTTTCCTTACATAGCAAGCAGACAACCTCACTGGCCCTCTTAAAGGGAAATCTTGATGAGTTGATGGGAAATAGAAAATTCAACCTGGAGATCATTTTGGTGGCTTTGCTTGACAGGGGCACTGGGAACTAATGTCAGACATAATGATGTCAGGGAATCTTTTGGACTAGGCTTATAAAGGCTCCAGGGCCATTAGCCTAGTACACACCTGTGAACCTATGAACCTAAGATACACACATTACAAAAACATTTAAGAAAGCAGTACAATTTTTAAATGACCATCACAAAAACTACTATGGACTTATAGGATCATAGGAAGTTACTAGGCTAGTGGCCCTGAGGCTCTTACAAGCCTATCCAAGAATTTATCCCATGTTGTGACAAGTCAGTAACCGATGCCCCTGTCCAGCAGAGACAGAGGTGGAATCCCAGGGGTGTATTTTCTGTTCTCCATCCAATTATCCAGGTTGTGCTTAAAAGAGTTAATGACATACTCTGCTTGACATGGAGAGGGAGTCTATTCCACAGAAGGGTGAGTCACTGGGACACAAATCTGTCCCACCACCAAGACCTACTGATGTCACAGACCATGTTGAGGTCATGCATGCAGGTTACTCAAGTGGAGCTTGACTTGCAGATATGCAGCAGTTCCATCATGGCGGGGTCTGAGATTACTTTGTAAGCCAGACAAAGGTCACCTCTGAGGAGTCTGCATGAGACTGAGTAGAGTGACAGGGCTTTTAGCCTGTCTGTGTAGGGTACATGTTTGAGGCCCTGGATTTGCCTGGTGAGGAACATCTGTGGTCTTTCCAGCTGCCGCATGCGCTTTGTGAGGTACATGCCGAAAGGGGCATTGTACTCAATAATGGGTCTTATAAGGGAAAAATACAGGGATGTTATGACCTCCTTGTCCCTGGATGAGATACACTTACTAATGAGGTGGGCCATGTAGAAAGCTTTCTTTACAAAGGCAGTAATATAGTGGTCAAAAGTTAGTTTGCTATCAACTTGGGTGCCCATGTCCTTCACGACTGATTGCATGCCTAGGACCTTGTTATTAACATGATAATTTGTGGGGAAGTCACTCTCCCCAAAGGGGACAATGATACATTTTTGGCATTCAGTTTGAGGCCATATTTCTGGCACCAGAAGGAAGAAGAAGAAACTCTTCTGTGACTGAAAAAGGTGATTTCAAACATTAAGCAAAAGTCTGTGTAAAAACTGAAACAAACCACCACAGGTTACTAAAAATTATGCTCTTCAGAATAAAATAAAAACTTTAATTGTCAAGACTTAAAATGAGACAATAAGCAATAAAACAAAGCCCTTGTTGATTTGTATATGATAAGCACTTTCAGCTAAAAGCCTTCCTCAGATCATAAAGAATCAGGTTCCTCAGGGCTAGGATAAATGAATGAAAAGTACAGTTGTGTACTCTTACCATAAATGTAGATGTTCAAGTGTGTTCACTGTTGCAGTGATCACTGTAGGGTTCTTCCTGCCAGCAGCAGCCCCCGATCGGCCAGAATCCCAAAGTCCTGATCGGGCGCCAGCTGAGGTCGCATTTATCCTGACGTCAATGCGCCGGAAGGTATAAAGACCTTAGCTGATGCCATTTCCCCAGTTTTTCTTGCCCCAGAAGTCAAGTGCCCAGAAAGAAAAGGCTAAAAAGGAAACCATGCCCAAAACCTCAGCAGCCAAAATAACTCATAACAGACAATACTCAAGGAAAAAACAAAAGAGGGGATAGGAGGGAGGGTAACCCAGACTGCAACAGTGAACACACTCGAACATCTACATTTATGGTAAGAGTACACAACTGTACTATGTCCTTCGTGGTTCACTGTTGCAGTCATCACTGTAGGGTTGAGTCCCAAAGCTAAGAAAGGGTGGCTGGAGGAGAAACAGAGGGAGCGGTCACAAAACCTTGCAAAACTGCAGAAGCAAAACCTGCCCTGGATTTAGACTAGAGAGGGAGGTTGTAATGCTTAGAAAAGTATGTACAGAACTCCAAGTAGCAGCTTCCAAAATATCCTTGGTAGGAACCCCACAAAGAAAAGCTGCTGAAGTAGCAGTAGCCTGGGTAGAATGAGTCCTAACATTAACAGGAACCGGATTGCCATGATAAGAGTAACAGAACTTGATGCAATGGGCAATCCACTTGGAAAAAGTTTGCTTAGTGATTGCTTTCCCCTGAACAGTAGGAGCATAAGCGACAAACAACTGATCAGATTTCCGGAATATCTTGGTCCTGTCCAGGTATAGACGAAGCTGTCCGTGCACATCTAGAGAGTGCAAAAGACTTTCTTCCTCACTTTGAGGATTAGGATAAAAGGTAGGCCAATGAATAGACTGATTCAAGGCCACTGCTGAAACCACCTTGGGCATAAATGTGGGATTAGTCCATAGAGATACCCTGTCCTGATGAAAAATAAGGAAGGGTTCCACAGCCATGAGTGCTTGCAATTCTGAAATTCTTCTAGCAGAGGTAATAGCTAAAAGAAAAGCAGTTTTCCAAGACAAAAATTTTAAATCCGTGGAAGCTGCAGGTTCAAAAGGAGACAAAGTTAATTTCTCCAAAACATAGTTAAGATCCCAAGTGGGAACAGGAGCCCTTATAGGGGGCCGAATATTCTTAGTCCCTCTAAGAAATTGTTTAAGTAATGGATGAGAAAAAATTGGAGGATCTGTATCGTAATGTGCAGAAATAGCAGAAGCATGAAGCTTAATAGACGAAAAAGATAGGCCCACATGTAATAACTCTGTCAGATACTGTAAAATCAGAGGAATGTTCAGAACAGAAGAATCACCACCCTGGACTTGACTCCAGGAGTAAGATCTTTTCCATTTTCCCACATAAGATTTTCTAGTGCTGGGCCGTCTAGCTTCAAAGATTACATCCAATACCTGTTTGGAAAGGGCAGAGGTGTTTACAGACCCTGGATCCACCAGGCAGCTAGATGCTGAGTCTTGACATGACTGTGCAGTATCCAGCCATCCCGTTGATACAGTAGATGAGGGATTTGAGGCAGAATCCAGGGATGCTCCTGAACCAAGGTCATCAGAGTGGAATACCAGAATTGCTGAGGCCAGTTGGGAGCCAGTAGAATCATGTGCGGTCTGTCCTGTTTTATCTTCAGAAGTACACGAGGTAGAAGAGGAAAGGAAGGAAAAGCATATACTGAGAGGTGTTTCCAACTGAATGAGAGGGCATCCACTTTCCATGCTAGTTTGTGCTAGGTCCTTGTGCAGAATGTTGGAAGTTGAAGATTCTGAGAGGATGCAAAGAGATCTATGTCTGGACATCCCCAAGCCTTTATAATCATCCTGAATATCCGAACATCCAACATCCATTCGTGTGGATCTGAAATGCATCTGCTCAAGGTGTCTGCCAGACAGTTGTCTTTCCCTGGCAGGAATTGCGCATGTAAGTCGACACTGCATGTCAGAGCAGTGTACCAGAGATTCATGGCTAATCTGCACAGGGGGTAAGAGTGACAGCCCCCCTGCTCATTGATATACCACATCACTATAGTGTTGTCTGTCTGTATCAACAATTGTCCTGGCAGAAGAAGGTCCCTGAAGGCTATCAGGGCATTCTGTACAGCTAGCATCTCCTTCAAATTTATGTGCAGGTGCGTTTGTTCCTTCGTCCAAACACCCTGAAGACATCTCCCGTGCATGTGGGCTCCCCAGGCATAATCTGAAGCATCCGTTGTCAGAACTTGGTCAGTCGGCAGAGGACAAAAAGGCTTCCCCTTGTTCTGTAGACAGGCTTCAGCCCACCAAAGAAACTCTCGCTGGAGACAAGACAAAATCGTGATCACTGTTTCCAAACTGCGGTAATGCTGAGACCAGACACTCTTGAGGTACCACTGCAGTTTCCTCATATGCAGCCTTGCATATGGTATGAGCAGAATGCAGGAGGCCATGTAACCCAAAGCCTGCAAACTTTTTCTTGCAGTCAGCTATTTCATTGAAGCCAGGTGTCGGAAAAAAGAAGCCAGTTACACTTTTTTGTCTGGTGTCAAGGAAGCTTTCTGGGTTGAAGTACTCAGAAGAGCACCCAGGAAAGTAATCTGTTGTGTGGGTACCAGATTTGATTTCTTTAGATTCACTGTGAAACTGAGGCACAGAAGAAGATGCTGCACAAAAGCTAGATGCTGAAGTAGAGTGTCTTTGTCGTCCGCTTGAAGAAGACAGTCGTCCAGATAAGGGTAAATTTGAATCCCCGTCTGTCTACAAAACGCCATTACTGGTGCCAGGCACTTCGTAAAGACCCTGGGAGCAGTAGATAAGCCAAAGGGCAGCACAGAGAACTGGTAATGTTTCAAGCCCACTTTGAAACGCAGATACCTTCTGCACTCTTGCCTTATAGGAATATGCAGGTAAGCGTCTTTTAAGTCCAGAGTTACCATCCAGGCATTCTTGCCCAACATAGGCAGCAGCTGCTGCAGAGTGAGCATCTTGAATTTTGGTATATCTAGGAAGGTGTTTAGTACAGAGAGGTCCAGGATTGTTCTCCACGAATGTTCCTTCCTGGAAACTAGGAAAAGTCTGGAATAAAAACCTTGCCCTATTTCTAAATTTGGTACCAATTCTATGGCCCTCATAGCCAGGAGGGACTGAACCTGCCATTGTGCCTCTGCCCACTGATGATTTGGCAGGTCTGGCCAACCGTTCGGTTTTGGCATAGTGTGGAAATAAAATCGGTAACCTCTTGAGACTATGTCCAGAACCCATTTGTCCCGGGTTATGTGGCTCCAATTTTGATAAAAAAGAGAAATCCTTCCCCCCAAAGGAGCTTCCAGGAGAGGAGCCCCTGGAACCAGAAAGGGGGAGTCATAAAGACTGTTTTTGGTAGGGTTGAGACTTATCTTTACCTCCCTTGGGAGAGGGGGCACTCCACTGCCTATTCCAAAAATGGGACTGTGACTGTCCCCTACCTCTGGAACGCCTGAATCTGCCTCTCTGAGACCTGTCCGAGCCCGGAAAGGACCAAGGTTTAGTTGGCCAGTGTCTGCTAAATCTAGAAGGTTGCACTTGTAGAAAATCCTTAACTGTCTGCATAGATTTGGCTTTGCCTTCCATTTTCTTCAATACCTCTTCAGCTTTGGACCCAAACAGAACATCATGCTGCAAAGGGGCATCCAAAAGTTTGGCTTTAATCTGATCCGACAAGCTTTGATCTCTTAACCAAGCATGTCTTCTAATAACAGTGCCAGTTATTGCAGCCCTACAAGAAGCTTCCAAAGAATCAAAACCACAATGCAAGGTATGTTTACCCACTTGTTCAATAGCATGCAATAAATCCTGTAACTCCTGATTATCCACACCAATAGACACAGCTGACATCTTTTGTTGAAATACAGACAAAAGGTATTGCTGATACTTCAGCATATGAAATTGTCAGTTCAAAGCCCTAATAGACAATGTAGCAGAAGTATAAACCTTTTTACCCCCACCCCAATATCCACACAACATAAATAGAAAAGAATACAAAAATACCATGTGGGAGGTGTTCCTATTGTTCATATATATTGCAAGATTCTTCTGTTTCCCTTGATAATAAAAATAAAAGTCATGTTTTCTTAAAAAGTGGTAGTTGTTGTTCTAACAAGTTAGTTTATATAGCCATCTGCAACACCTGTTCCTCCTTTTATGTAGGTAAAACAGAGAGAATGTTGAAAACTAGAATATATGAACACCTCTATGATATCAAAAATAAAAAAGATACTAATGCTTTATATAAGCATAGCATTGTATGTAATGGTTATTTATGTTTTAAGTTTGGTATACTTGAATTTGTAACAGTTGAAACAAGGGGTGGTGATTGGCAAAATGCATTATACAAGAAAGAGTTATTGTGGCAGTTAAGATTAGCTGCTGATTATCCACCTGGGCTTAATGAGCATATTACTATAATGCCAATTCTCAAAGAAAAGGCAAATCAAGTTTAGTAGTGTCAACAATGTTTGCTATAACTAAGTGCTTTTGTGACAGTATTCTTGTATTCTTTTCTATTTATGTTGTGTGGATATTGTCATTTCTGATGAAATTATTTGTTTTTTTAACATAACTCCTGCTTGTATACTTTAGTATGTTCATTTCCCATAAATGGAATTGGTTGGTTTAGAACCAATGGCAGACCAGCAACTTGTATTTAAATGTAAAATTCACAATGGCAGTTGTTCTGAAGAAGTCATACTAATTGATGAAAGCGCTTAACCTGTTTGTTTTACTATTTTTTTAGCATTAAATAAGGATTGTGGACTCGCAACGCTGTGCTCTTTTATTTTTCTAAGAGTCAACCAAAACCAAGTAGTGTTGATTGCTTCAGTCAAAGATATCAGTGGCTACTGTTGACCAAGGTAGTTCAGGAACTGGACTTAAATGAAGTGTTTCTCTTTGCAAATGCAGTCTAGTACTATTGCATATGAACAAGAAGAAAGTAATTTATCAATGTATTTTGGTAATGAAGGACAAAATACTAATTCTCTTGCTCTTCTCTTAATGAATGTGGAACCTGGTGACCACGATGCAAAATCTGGATATAGTCTTGTAAGGAAGTAGGAACAACAATTTTAGGACCTTTGAAAATAATGCCATCTTCCATCAGCAATTCATCTCTGTAAGGAAAATAGGTTTGCTTTTCAGATGGTATACTAGAATGCTTTGACTGCCATCCAACATCAATGTAGTGATTGAGCTTTTGCAAAATTAGATCAGTCTTTGTATGATCTCTTAACTCATCAAGTCTAGTGGAAGAAAAATTATGCACTTCCATCACGTCAAAGTCATAATTCTCTGCGGCAAGCTGCTCCTTCATATTTCTGGGAGATCTGGATAAGATATCAGCCAGATAGAGAAATTTGCCTTTTGTATAGACTATTTTGAAGTTGTACTTTTGGAATTTGAGCATCATTCTTTGTAATCTCGCTGGAGTGGAATGCATAGGCTTCTTTAGAATAGTAAGTAGAGGTTGGTGGTCAGTTTCATTCTGAATAGCTCGATCATAAATATAATCATGAAACTTAGAACATGCAAATACTACTGCCAAAAGATCCTTCTCAGTTTGAGCATACTGCATCTCAGTTTGGGTAAGTGTTCTAGATGCATAGGCTACTGGTCTTCCCTCTTGAAGTATAACTGCGCAAAGACAATATTTTGAAGCATCACAGGAAAGAGTGTCTGGTTTGTTCACATCATAATATCTTAATGTAGGTGGGGTGGCAATTTTCTGTTTAAAGTCTTTAAATGCCTTCTGGTGCTGTTCCAACCATGATCATGCAACATTTTTGTGCATTAGCTCTCTTAAAGGTACTGCCAACTCACTAAAGATAGGTATAAACTTGCCTAAATAGTTGACCATACCTAGGAAACACTGTAGAGCTTGTACATTGTCTGGTGCTGACATTTCTCAAGCCAGTACTGGTAAATAAATGACCTACATATGTAACTTCTGGAAGTCTGAATTTGCACTTCAGAGGCTTGAACTTCAAGTTTAGGTTTCTTTTGGTTTCTGTCATGCTCTGCTTCACTATTGCCTCCAACCAATAAATCATCTACTGTTATGGCACAAGGATAATCCAACAAAATTTGCTCCCTTGTACTCTGAAAGACTTCACTTACAGAATTTATTCCAAATGGCATTCTTAGGAATCTGTATCTGCCAAACAGTACCAAAAGTGGTTAGAAATGAGGGTTTGCGATCAAGCATCACTTGCCAAAATGAACTATTTGCATCCAAGACAGAAAAAACAGTAAAATTCGGTATTAGAGCTGCGGCTCTTTGACTGTGCGCATTGGATGATGCAGTCTCTTCAATGCTTTGTTCAAATCTCTTAGGTCAATACATATTCTGATTTTGTCTGAGCCTTTTTTGTGAGCTGCTACCATAGACAACACTGATTCAGTTGGCTCTGTGACTGGAGAAGTCACACCTTGCTGCACCATTTTATCTAGCTGAGCCTTAACTTTATCTTGCATAGCTATTGGAACTCTTCTCGCTGGTCTGAATACTGGGGTGACCTCTGGGTCTAACTTCATGGAATACACAACTGGAAGTTTGCCCAACTTTTCATCAAAAAAATCAGCATATTCTCAGAAAATGGCTTCAGAAAATTTAAAACTCAGAAATGTACTTATGTGATGAACTTCTTTAGCAAAAGTAAACAGATTAATTCTTAAACTATCTTTGAGACCCAATAAAGATTGCACTGGTCTTCAGACTATATAGAATAACAAGTTGTAACAGTTCTTGGCCAAATAACATGAAAGCATCACTGAACCTTCGGTTTGAATTTCTTCACCTCCATAAGCAACAAGTTCTGCACTAGTAGCCACATTGAGTTGTTCATTAGTTCTCACTTTAGAAAGTGTGTCTACTGACATAACATTACACTTTGAACGAGTGTCTACTTTAAGCTCTGTGGATTTTCCATTAATCTGGACATTAGAAAACACTTCACTTCTTGCTAATAAATTGACTGCATCAACTCTTACACCAAGTACTGATGCAGCATCCACATAGAAAGCTGACTGCTTCAGCTCTACTTGATCAACTTTCTTCTTTCTGTGACCTTTCTTTACAACTGTGTGAGGTTTACTTGATTTGCAAAACTTTTGGAAATGGTTCAATTTTTTACACTTGTGACATTGCTTATCAAATGCTAAGCACTTCTCTCTTTTAGACTCATGATTTGCACCACAATTGCGCCAGTTAACAATAAACCTAGATTTGGGTTTTGCTGATTCATGCTTTACTCACTGAGCTTGCTTCCTTCTTAGAACTTACTGGGAAGCTACCTGTCCTACCAGGAAACCCTGTAGCTGCCATGTGCTTGGGCCTGCTTCTGTTTGTCACTTGTTGCATGCTATCTACATTTGCTCTAGAGCCCACTGAAACCATGCTCTTGTCACTCGCGAGCATACTTGTGTGTTTTTTCTGAAGCTTCATGGATTTAACAAATTTCTATGGCCTTACTCAATGTTAAATCACTGTCATAAAGCAAAATCTTTCTCAAAGCAGCATTATTTACACTATGCTCAAGCCTATCCATTATCAGCTTATCTTTTAAGTCACCAAACTGACATGTTTTAGCTTTGTTTGTCAGGTCAGTTATATAAACTGCAAAAGTTTCCACTGGTTTCTGACCCCTTGCGTAAAACAGATGCCTCTCTAATGTAATATTTGTCTGGGATTACACATTTCTCTGAATTTGCACTTCAAATACTCAGAGTCTTCCTTTAACTCAGTCTGTACAAGAATATGATGGTTTTCACCTTCTCCTTCTTTTACTGTTGGTGCATACACAAATGAACACTCTCTTTCTATGGACTCTGACCCAACTAGGTTTGGCAAAATTAATGCCCTGATGCATGCATCTCTATCTGCATAAGCTGTTTGTATAAAAATATCATACTCTTGCTCAAATATTATCCAGTTCCCTGCAATATTCTGATCAAATACAAGAGGTAGGGGCTTTCAAAATCTGTCTGCAATATTAACACTTAACAGTAAAGGGTTTTGCAAATAAGCACGAACATGCACACATGCACATATGCCAGAAATTTATGTCAATATTTGAAACTTTGTCCAATGCCTTTGTGCTTCTGAAATTATACCTTTTGGGCTTCTCAAAATTATGGTAATGGACAGACTCATAATACCGTAGAATAATTGGACTTTGCAAAATAAGTCTCTTGGGCACTGTAATACTCTTGTAATTTACTGCATTGCTAAAGTAATTTATCATCATTTTAAGTGACATCAACTGCACAATGCGAATAAACTGAGCTTCTCTTGCCCCAAAGTCAATAACATTTTGAAGTAATTGCACTTTGCAAATAAACTGTACACAACACACTGAAACTTCCCCAAAATGGTAGTACCTTGCTAGGTAAATCTTTACAGTGCAAGAAACACTCTGCAAGGGCAGCACTTTGGGAATAGACGCACTCAGCACAAGAAACTTTTTGAAATGGCTATACTTGGATTGCATTTCACAAAATAGTTGTATTTTGCACACAATAAACTCTGAAATATATGCCCAGTAATAAGCACACACTGTAAGTACTTTTACATACTTTGAGATACTTCGAATAACTTTAGTTATGCCCTTGATAGAATACAAAATCATAGTTATGCCAAAACACAGCACTTTGCCAAAACACAAGCAATCGCTTTGCCTTATTTTTGTTTAATGTGCCCTTTTTGCCCTTATTGAATTCATTTTGCTTGTTTAAGCCCTTTTCATGCCCATTGTACTTTTATTGTGCCCATTTTACTCTAAACATGCCTGTTTTGCCTTAAACGCACTCACTTTGCTTTAAACATGCTTGCTTTGCTTTGAACACACTTGTTTTGCTTTACTGTTAATGGTTTCATCAAATACCTTTGTTTTAAACATTTACATTACTTAATAAACCTTGTGCCTTCCACTTGCTTAATAATGTAGTTTGTGCCCTTGTAATGCCCTGTTTTGTCTTTTTTTACCAAATAAACAGTTTGTGCTACTTCTCATTACCTTTGATTCTTTTCTGGCTCTTTTCATGCTCGTTTCTCTTAGTTTTTACCTTCACCGTCATCCCTGCACCTCATGGCTTCAGATATTATTCTCTGCAATCCCAATTCTGACACCATGTCATTGTCCTACTCTGGACACTATAGAAGAGTCTCCGTGGGTTCTGTTTAGCTTTGTTTTATACAAACACATCACTACAGAAGTTTACTGACTTTAACTAAAGTAACATATATAAACTAACAACTGTGATCATGCATGCTCATACTCTGGCTGCTGTTTCAAAATGGCACTAGGGATTGCACATGTCTGGAATTTATACATGCACATACAGTCTTTGGCATGTATCTTAAAGACACAGTACACAGCAAATACACTCGGATCTACATTGAACAAGTGCTTTCCCTGTGTCAAGGAGGTAAAAACATCTATGTGGAAGATTATATGTTGTCCATTTTACATAGGTTTGAATCCCACATTGTACAAATTACTTTTATTAGTGTGTAAAGCCACCAAAAAATATGTCAGCACATAAAATGTATACACTCCAATACATCTCTAAAAATTAACTTATCTAACAGGTACTTTGGCATCCAACTCATAAACTAATACCAACAGTCACATTACCCTTCTTAATTCGTAAACTGCCTTCATCTCTTATTTGGCATTGTTGCTCTCCACTTAACATTGTGCAGATGTGGTTGGCATGGTTGTGCTGGTTTGTGCACTGACCATTAAATGTGATATCATGAACTTCAGGGAAAACACTTTAAATGCTGCTGTATGACCTGTGCAGACATGACAGGAGCAAGAAAAGAAAGTGCCCAATTTAGGGCTCAAAGATGGGGTGTAGAGGAGTTCAGAATATTCATTGGGCTTCTTGTAAAGTACCAAAGCCACACGCCATTGCTAGGGGACTATTCTGGGTCTCAGTATAAATGATAGGCTTGGAATAGTCTTGCCAAGGCTGTCTCCAGTGCGACTGGCATTCCACGCACTAGAGAGCATTGCAGGTACCACTTCAATGACCTAAAAGCCACAAGCAGGCACAAGTCAACATGTGGCTAAATGAGTTTAGGACTCCTGACGTCCCACAGTTCTGTAAGTATACAGGTAAAGATACTTTAAATTATACTCAGTGCTGAAGATAGGCAAGACTGGCATGCATAATGCTCTTCTCTTTTTCTAGCCTCTGTATTTTACAGCAGCCCATGACATTGCAGTGAACAGGATAGCCCATGCTGAACATTTGAAAGGCTAAGAGAAGCAAGAGATATGTATGCAGCACAAAATAATTACTATTTTATTAAAAGCATTGCTCTTTTATACATTGGTAGCAAATTAAGCATGCATATCGAACTGTAAAATCAAGCATGCATGCTTCATTCTATAGCTCAAAGGAATTTTGGGAGTCAATTGTAATAGTATATTCAGATGTTGTTGGTTCATATCCCACAAGTAAAAAACCCATACTAAAATAATAAAAAAAAATTTATTAATTTCAACAAAATTAGCATAAATGCCATGCTGTTAACATAATCTGTATTATTTGACAAAGCTTATCTGCAATATATGCACATTACAAGGATTACTTGGAACAATTCTCAGTCCTAGCTTTTATTTTTTAAAAAGTATAGTTAACATAAAAGTAAACTTATATTTATAATATAGCAATTTATTGTATATGACATATGATAGCTATAATTATCTTTTTCTTTTTTGTCTCTTACCCCACCCCTTATCTCTCTTTTTGTAGTTTTATGTGTTTGCCACAATGTTCTGAAGTCATAATTTTCTGACAACTGGCATAATGATTTCCAGCACAGGGAGGTAGGCCAATCAATGTAGCTCAGCCTGTCATCCCTCCAATGGCTGCCACACTGATGCTCAGTACATCTGGGATGCAACCTGGTAGTACTACCTTTGTGTCCCCTGCACTACCTGGTCCTCAACATTAGATAGCTTTACACCTGCAGATGGTACAGTTCTACCTTCCAGGAGTATTGGTGGAGGTGGTGATTTTGTCACCCGCAAGAAGATGCCAGGAATGGTGCATGAGGTTGTAGAAAAAAACATTAGTGTACACCTGAGCTGGATGGAGAAAATGCTCACTCTAATGCCTGAAAAAACACTCCAACAGTTAGCTGAGGGAGGGAATAGTGATAACAGTTCTGCTGTTGAGGACTAGATTCTTACTGTCCCCATGTTTGATGCGTATGGGACTCCAGTGTCCCCTCCCTATCCTCAGTCATGGTGTTCTCCAATCTTTTGTGTCCCTCACCATCTCTGTCTCTGTTATGTTTGTCCTGTGTGTCTGCACCTGCTTCATCACCTACCTGACTTATCTGACCCTGACATAACTATGTCCCTTATCCAATATCCCTATCTTCCTGAAATAAAATCAAAAAAAATCGGGCACATGTCCCACAAAAACTATCATCCCACACATAGCTCTCCAATTTCCTCATGTGTCTTCTTGACATACTTGATTCGGTCCAATTGGCTATACAACATTTTTGCATTTTTGTCACACAATCCATATTCAACAAATATTCTTTACATGTTCATTGTACACTGTTGAAGAAGTGGATAGCTATGGTCATTTCCTAATTCCCTCCTGCAAATTTCTATATTACATCCATTTTGTTCTTCCGCTGCTTGCCCCTCATTTCACCACTTTACTATCTACCCCATTTTCACACCCTTAATCTGGTCAAAAATAGAATCACACACCACACACATAAATAATAAATCCCTAATGAAGCTCTTCACTTTTTGTCCCATTGTGCACTAATGCCGAGTGACTGCAAATGGCTCTTCATGTCCTATGGAAAAGTGTGGTTACCTCCATGCAATACTACTTAAACTCACTGTGCTTAGTAAACACAACAGTTTAAGCACAGTAATGACACTAATATTAAATATTTTCTGTTATAGTTATTTATTTAGACTGAGCAATATATAAAACTGCCAATCCATATGTGTAGTCTTGGTATAATAAACTTCAGTGGTGTTCATTTTTATACAGTAATTCACTGTAGTCATTCTCTCTCAAATTTCAAAAATTATCACATTTAATTAATTAAAGCCACCCTGAATACATATTTAAAATATATATATTTAACTGGATTTGAACCCTGTATCGTTTGTGATAAAAAAAAAAAAACTTGCTGCTGTTACACCTGCTGCCACAGAGACAGCTAGGCAGCAGTTGTTTTTCTTACATTCAATACTGTCCAAAGTGCTGACAGCTGTGTTTCTCTGTTTAGAGTGTTTGCACAAAGGAAGGAGAACCAACAGAGGTATTATTTTCTCAATGAAGCAGAGACCCTCACTTGCTCATCACTTAAATATGCTCAAATGAAGAAAGCAGTAATAAGTAATAGTCCTTCATGCCATAAAATTTCTGGCACATTTCCAATATAAACTACATTATGATCACTATAGAATCTCTCAGCTATTTCTGTGATGGTCGATATCCATAAGTACATCTCAGGTTCAAGTAATAGTCATGAAATGTAAATCTCAAAACACCAAACACTGTAAGAAACTTTCCCCCAGTGTCCTCAGTGGAATAACTATACAAAAATAGTCTTCAGATTTGAAACAATATTGACCTAGCACTGGTATTAACTATTATAAAAAAAAAAAAATTAATTAAAAAAACAAAGCTGTCTACTTGAAAAAAAAATTCTGAAACTTAGTAAATCAAGAAATAATATCTAATCCAGGATATGCTGAATTCACTGTTTCTTTATTAGTAAGCACAGACAAGCTATCCATAAGACATAATAGTTAATACATTTAAGAACACTTACATAAATAGCAGTTGAAGTGGAGTGGTAAACTTTCCACTGTAAATACAAATCAGTCCAGCTGTAGAAAAAAACAATCCCCACTCCATACCTTAAAATAATGTAATAAAGAAGATCCCAGCAAACTTAAAATACCATGCAATTCATCATTCCTTAAAATCTCTGTCTCTCTATTGCATCCTTATAAAAACATAAAATTAGGTTTTCACCATACTAATTTACTTAAATCTTTTAACTAAAACCATTTTTGCTACTTCTTCAGGTCTGTGCACACTAGAAATGCCAAGTTTTACCATCCGTCTTAATGTAATTGTCAGTCAGAGGTAAGAAACAGATGTTCTTCTACTCCCATGTTGCAGTATTCATAATATGAGGGAGTTCACCACCTCGGTGACCTAAACATCTGGCCAGTATACCAAAGACCTTAGCTACTGCAAGGTGCATGTGACATTGCATGTAGTACAGATGACATCGGCCATAAAACTGATGTCTGCACGTACCATCCTCACAACTTCTCTGCCGCCAATCCAAATGACAGCTTCCAGCTGTCCGTCTGATCACAAAAAGCTTCTCTAACATTCAGCTAAGACCCTGTTGGGGAAAAACATTATTACACTTTTGCTACTGCATGCTTTTTAGAGGTTAATGTCATCCAAGAAGGGCAAGTGCCACTGTGGAAGACAGATTCCACATAAAGGCAATCACAACCAGTGTCTTTTTGTCTGGGGTCTGATCGTGATTACAAGGCCTGTGCCATATGTCAGGCATTTGTCCATAAAACACTTTGCAGTTATCTGTCTTCCCTTAATATAAGTCTTGAAAACCAGGGACTAAAGTGACTAGCACTAAGTATGAAAGGTATTGCAAGTCTGTTGGGTTAGCCCCCAAAGAAAAAGGTGAAAAAGATAAAGCCTGAATCTCTGGCTGCACCTCTGATCCCAGACATCCCTCTCAAGGCAGGTGAAAGCCATGAGGTATGTATGATGTTGGGTCCTTTTTCAGTGGGTACTGAGCTAGAAGCCACTAAGGATGTTTCCTACAGCACATCTGCAGAGGTATCACAGACATCCATTTTGGATGGTAAGGGGGAACCATGGCATGCTCCTTCTTCTAATGTTCCTTGCAGTACCTTTCATGCCCCTTCCATTAAGGTTTTTCCAATGTCCGATCCGGAACTCAGAACTATGTCAGCCCTTCCATCCCAGACTAGGTTAGGTATTCGTCTCAAGAGAAAACACAAACAAAAACATATGTCTCCTACTCAGCAGCCTTCCCCAGATTGGCAAGCCTTTTCTCAAGGGATTATGAATGCTTTCCAGACACTTAGGCCTTCCACCTTGCAACCACCTATTCTAGCAACTCCTATTTCCCCTCCTCCTAGGAGTATATCTGCTGAACAAGAGACATCTGAAGAAGATGAATCTTCTTCAGATGAATCCCTGGATTACTCCACTCAAATAAACTTTTCTCTGGAATATGCCTTCCCTGAAGTGGATTCCAACTGTGGGGATTCTCCAGAAGAGGACATCACTTTTAGAGAATCTATCCCCAGAATGAGGGACTTTTTAAGTGGGAAAGCTCACAGGTGTAAAAAGTGGAAAAGAGGTATTATGACCTCTTACAAATAGATTCCTCTGCTCCTTCACCATCCCACCTGTTTTGCCAGCTTTTCAAGATGCCTTTCTTGCGGCACCTAAAAACCCTGATTTTCAACCTCCTTCTCCCAAAAGGGCAGATAGGCTCTATAAGGTTCCTGAGGACAGTTGTTACCTGTACAAATGTCCTCTTGTAGACCTAGCTGTGATCTCTCTGTCTGCTGATAAAACAACCAAATGAATGCCCTCTGCCAACCTCCTACCCTCAGATAAGGACAATAAAATGATGGAGAGAATTGGAAAGAAGGTCTACACCTTCTCCACTCTAGCTTTTAGGGCCATTAATTATCTGACACACATATCTAAGCATGTTCTGGCCTTTATGGCCTCTATATTGCTGACAGATCTCCCAGACTCTGCAGCAAAAACTCAGAGCTTTCTTCCCTCTTGGGAGTTTCATCCTGGGTTACCAGACATCCCATAAAATGCAGTTATGATGCAGCAGAGGTATCAGCAAGATCAGCAGCATCTGGTTCTATCCTCAGGAGATATTCCTGGCTGAGATTGCAGCCTTTGCCTGAGGATTTTATGACAAAACTTATAGATGCACCCCTGGACAATACCACTCTATTTGTTTCTAATGCTGCAACTCTGTTCAAATCCCTTCAAGAGAAAGGAAAAGAACTTCAGGAACTAAAACATATTTTTGTCTGCCCAGTTCCTACATTCCATATGAACTATCCTTCTAGGCCTAATTTTGTAAGAAGGAAGACCCATGCATCTTTCCAGCAACACAAGAAGGGTACACGCAGGCAGGCACCTCCTAGGTCTCAGCCATCCTCTGCTCAAAAGGCCCCCTTTCCAGACAAGTTAGGTAGTCTTTGACTACCTGACAATGTTGTCAGAAATCCCTCTTTCCCAGTGCCTTTCTCATTTCCTTTCAAAATGGACAAGCATTACCATAAAAAAATGATTCCCATTTATTGTACAAGGAGGTTACTACATGACTTGGAAAACCACTCCTCCCTTCATGGGGATTCCACAAACCCCAATGACCAGATCCACCTTTTTCATCAAGACTTGCAAGCACAAGAAAACATACAGGAGGTCCCCACTTTGGAAAGAGGAAAAGGGCTCTATTCCAGGATGTTCTTAGTTCCCAAGAAAGATGACCCTTGGAAACCAAATTTAGACATGTCCCAACTCAATTTACTCCTTCAAGTACCCAACTTCAAAATGTTTACCCTGCAAACTCAGTTTCCACTCTTGCTACCCTAGGCTTACCTGTCTTCCTTAGACATAAAAGATGCATATCTTCACATTCCCATCCACCTTCTATTCAGGAAATTCTTAGTTTTTCTGTTGCTTCCTCTCAGTTTCAGTTCTGTGCTTTACCCTTTGGACTCTCTATGGCTCTAAGGGTATTCACAAAGTGCTTGGCTCCTATCATTGCCTTTTGCAGACTTTGGGGAATTCTCATCAACCCTTACCTGTATGACCTGCTCATTCAAGAACAACATCTGGTCACCTTGCAACACAGCCTTCAAATCACCATCTCCTTGCTCCTCACTCTGGATTTCACCCTCAACTACAGCAAGTTCTCAGGACCAGGTTTTACTAGGCTGCAAGATAAGGATAGACCTCATGATTGCTTTCCTACACCACAAAAGGTGAAACCATTGCAGACTTACTTCCTGCATTTGCTTCTGCTGTCCTTTCTGACTGCCAGGGAATTCCTCAGGATGCTAGGGTTCATTGCTTAGGTTATACTAATGCTACACCTATCCAGACTCCACATACAAAAATTCCAATGGTACTTGAAAACACTCTGCTCCCAGCATGCTCATCCTTAGAATTTGCCATTCCACTTCTGCCTTACCTAAAGAAGGAATTGCTTTGGTGGATTCAACAAATTTCTCAGAATCCAGGACTTCTCCTGCAGCCACTTCCTCCAATTCAAGAAATGTTCACAGATGCTTCAGATATGGGGTGGGGAAAGACTCTGGGGAACCTAAAAGTCCAAGGCCTGTGGTCTCCCACCTTAAGGAAGCAACACATCAACATCAAAGAGATGAGAACTCTGATCCTGGCCCTTCAAGCCTTCAGGTCATCTCTTATATGAGGCCCTTTGAAGCTGTTCACAGACAACAACACTATTCTCTGGTATGTGAACAAGCAAAGGGGAACAAAGTCTTATCTACACTGCAGATTAGCAATCCAAGCCTGAGAGATTGATCCTCCAACAAAGGTAACCTAGACAACTGTTTATATTTCAGCAGGTCAAAATGTTCAGGAAGACACTCTGAGCAGATCCATGACACAAGCCCACAAACGGATGATCCACAGGGATGTGTTTCTGATCATTCTTCAGCAGCGGGGTACACCTCAAATAGATTTCTTTGCCTCCCCTATGAAGAGACAACTTCCAAAGTTCTGTGCCAGAGTCCCACACCCTCTGGTTTGGAAGGTGGATGCCCTATCTTTCTCATGGAAAGGGCTGTTTCTCTATGCTTTCCCCCTTCTCACTAATTCAGAAACTCCTACTGAAGATACAGAAAGACAAACCAAAAATGTTGCTGGTGACCCCCTTTTGGCCAAGGCAGCATTGGTGCAATCTTCTTCTGCAATTATCCAAGGGCAATTATCTGAAGTTACCTCACTGGGCAGATCTACTCACACAAGACAAGGGATATCTTATTCACCCACATTTAGCAACACTGAACTGACCTTTTGGGTGATAGGCTTCTGATTCCTTTCAGACACCTTTTTTTCAGATGATGTGTGTCCTGCAGGAGGCCAGGAAACCAAACACAAGGAGATCCTGCTTGTCCAAATAGAAGAGGTTCTCCATCTGTTATCTTAATAAGAGACTAGATGCATTTTCAGTAGATATTCCCCTAGTCCTTTCTTACTTGTGTGAGCTCCTCAAGACTGGACTGGCTTATTATTCAGTTAAAGCCTGTTTGTCAGACATTTCTGCATGTCTGGCTTTGTCTTCCACATTAACTTCCAGATTAGTGATTAAACTCTTCTTAAAAGGTGTCCTTCACATTAGACCTCCCAGGAAATCTATTCCTCCTCCTCCCCCCAGGGCCTAAATTTTGTTTTGAAAAGACTGACCCAGGCTCCTTTGAGCTTGTTGCCTCTTCTTCCCTAAAATTCTGCACTTGGAAAACTCTTTTACTGGTAGCTATTACTTCTGCTAGTTGAATTTCAGAACTCCAAGCTTTAATGGCTTCACAACCTTTTCTAATTTTTCACAATGATACAGTGTCCCTTTGTACCAACCCTTCCTTCATGCCTAAAGTGGTCAATGACTTGTCCCTCAATCAATCTATTCCTCTCCCCACATTTTCCCTTCTCTTCAAAACTCCATTGAAAGGGTACTGCACACTTTGGATGTACACTGACAACTCAGATTTTATCTGGATAAGACCAAATCCATTAGAAAGGTTGAGCGATTGTTTGTTTCCTTTCACCTCGGGGTTCTGGGAAAGCCTGTCTAAACAGGATATTTCTACTTGGACTTCAAAGGCAATTTCTTTTTGCTATCTCTCTCAGAGGAAAACTCATTCTTCCTCTGTTAAAGCCCACTTGGCTAGAGTAGTGGCTTCCTCTTGAGCCTTCTTTAAAGGCCTGGACCCTACTTCTATCCTAGATGCAGCTACTTAGTCCTCTGTCCATGCATTTACAAAACACTACAAGCTGGATTCTATTTCCAGATCCAAAGCAGGATTTGCTAGAGTAATTCTGCATGGCTTTGTGTAGACTTCTTGTGCTCCTACCCCCCTTTCTCACTCACAAGCTTTGGTATTCTCCCTTATGTTATGAATACTGCAACATGGGAATAGAAGGACATAGAACTGTTGTGTAAAATCTTATCATAAACATAGCTGTCCTTCTCTTCCATGTTGCAGTATTGTATGCCACCCTCCTTCCTCCTTGGTTCATGATCTTCCTTGGATACTTCTTTGAATTCTCCTATTCCCTCTTATCTATATGCATCCTTGCACGTACCTTGCAGTAGCTTAAGTCATTGGTATACTGGCCTGATGTTCTGGTCACCTGGGCAGGATTCTCCCTCATGTTATGAATACTGCAGCATGGAAGAGAAGGACATCTATGGTTATGGTAAGATGTTACACAACTGTTCATTCAAACTACCACAAAGTCTGCCTAACTCAATTGTATTAACAATACCTAGATTAAGCAGACTTGCAAATTAATTATAAAAATATGGAAATGTGAAAATAAACTGACACAAAACTCCATGTTTAAGACTTAAGTCTTATTTAAGTTTTATATGCATTAGGTAGTTAGACAATGTAAGCTTCATACTTAACAGTGTACTTGACAGTCTGTGCAGAGGAAACAGAAAAATGTGTAACTTATGTTCCCATTTAAATCCTATTTGTTTAAAATATAAAAACACATGATGTGCCAAAGCTAGGGATATAGAGGTGTAGTTTCCAGTGTGTATCAATATATAAAAGTATATATTATATGTGCAGCGAGTTTTAAATTCACTATCCTCAGGATTCAGCAAGCCCTGCATGGTGTGCAGGAATAGTACAGGAGCTGATATGAGGCAATATGGTTGCCGAGAGATCCAGGAACAAGCTCCCGGGATGTGCACGAGTGCTCCTGCACTATTCCTGCATGGACACAACTCCTGTATGCAAATTACTCCATTTGCAGCTGAAAACCATGCAAATGAGGTGAATTTGTGATCCAGGAAACTGGCAGCCATCTGTGCAGAACTAGTGTAACCTGCAGAAATGTACTTGGTTAGTAACCGAGTACACTTCTGTAAACTACAAAACAGAGCAATGACAGCTCCAAATAAAGGGTGTATATAATGTGCAAAGCATGCCAATGGCTAAATATATAGCCATTGGCACAGAAAACAGTTGCAAAGAATAAAAAAAAATGTTTATTTTTTTGGGCCTATTTTGGCCGTTTAAGCATAGGGCAGCGGTGTGCAAATGGGATCAGCCGGAAAATAAAAAAAAAACCCTGAAAAAAAGCTTTCCCTGCAAAATCACAATTTTGCCATTATAGTCAATGGTAGGCAGAAGATAAGTCCAGTGAATAGTGGTTGCTAAGGGGGAAGGCTCAATGTGGGACTTGTAACTAGGCATTAGCAGGCAATTCTATGCAAATGAGGGGAATGATACTGAATCATAGATTTCCCCTCATGGCTAGCCTGCACCCAGCAGTGTAGGTACAGGAAGACTATGGTGCAAGACTAAGAGCTAGCCGACATCATAGAGGGGTGTGTCAGGAATACTGTAAGGTTACTGGAGCCCTGAGGCTCGGATTTGCCCTTAGCTTAGCAGAGCTAAGGAAGGGGGTGTGTCTGAAGCTGCCAAGCACACTTTACATTGCCAAAACGGGTGTGCGCACAACGCAAAGGGTTTAAACTAAAACAAATAAATAAATAAATGATGAAATAGCAGCTTCATGCACATCTGAACACTGTGTTTGTGAGGCGTGCCTTGGGGTTTAAACAGGAAGGCAATGGGAAGGGAAAACAACAGTAGGAAGGTAATCAATGAGAACTAGCATAGCTGGCAGGTGAAATGTATCAGAATCAGCCAATTACACAGCAGCACAGCCCAGCCCAGCACACTACTATAAACTATGCAAATACCTTTCCCTCTGGTTTTTCCCACAAACTCTACACCACCAGTGTACACGAATGAGGAAATTTACCTAACAAAAGCAATAAAATGATAGGGGTTGCATTTGCTCTCATAAATCAACATGTAAAAGAGGCTGAGGGTGGTGAGGATGAGAATACTGACAACAACCCACAGTGAGGAGAAGGAAAAGAGTGTACAGACCCAGAGTAACCTACCAGGGGCTACATGAGCTGGAGATAGTGGAGCGCTATAGGGTGGACAGGGACCTCCTACAGCAAATTGTTGAACTGTGCCTGCCACGCCTCACACACAGAACCAACAGAGGGGAACCCATCCCAGTGGATACCAAGGTATGTGTATGCCTAAGAATACTAGCCACAGGTACCTTCCAAAGGCCAACTGGGGATATCATGGGGACCTCACAGGCATCAGCATCCAGGGCACTCCACCAGTTTCTGGATGCCATGTCGGTACATGCCAGTAAGCACATATATTTCCTCAACACCCATGAGGCGTTAACCAGCAATATGCATCTTTTCCACCAAATAGCAGAATACCGTGAGGTAATGGGTGCTATAGGCTGCACGTACATACACATCAAAGCACCACCCGGTGAGTGGGGTAGGATCTACATAAACTGCAAGGGCTTCCCCTCCATCAACTGCCAGGTCATGTGCAATGCCCAGGGCATTTTAATGAATGTGTTTGTGCTGGCTGCCCTGGAAGCTATCATGACTCCCACATCTGGCATATGATGCAGCTTTACCAGAGATTTACCAATGGGGACCTCTCATATGGCCACATAGTGGGGGATGCTGGTTACGCACTGGAGCCATGGTTGATAACACCCTTCAGAAATGCACACACACCCAAACAAGAACTCCATAATGAGGCACTCGCACAGACCAGAATCATAATAGAGTGTGTGTTTGGGATGCTCAAGTCACAGTTCCGGTGCCTGGACATATCCGGTGGAGCCTTACAGTACTCACCAGCTACATGTACCCAAATTGTCATGGTATGTGCCATGCTGCACAATATGATCCTGTGGAAACAGCTGCAGCAGGAATAGCATGGGGCAGAGCCACACAGCCTCCCACCATTGCCAAGGCCTGCACAGGCACAGAGTGACTTGGAGGAGGAACAACCTGAGCCTGGACATATCCGGTGGAGCTTTGCAGTACTGACCAGCTACATGTACCCAAATTGCCATTGCATGTGCCATGCTACACAATATGATCCTGCTGAAACAGCTGCAGCAGGAACAGCATGGGGCAGGGCCACACAGCCCCCCACCATTGCCAAGGCCTGCACAGGTGCAGAGAGACTTGAAGGAGAAACAACCTGAGCCTGCCCCAGTAGGCAGAAGGAGGTGTGCCCAGGCCTTGGCAAAGAGGCAACGCATAACACATACTCTGACACAGTAGGAACCCAGGGAATGACACCTCTCTCTGACTCACACATGCAGTAAAAGAGATGCCAAACATGACACTACCTGTGCTTAACCATGTATAGGGAGTGTACTATGGACATCCAACATAGTCATCCCTCTAGCACCATCCTCAATATTGGCACAGCCACAAGGTAAGTCACTCTCCCTATCAACTGCTGAATGGAGTAGTATTTTTTGTTACTTGTATCTATGGTATGGATGTGAGCATGCAAGGGAATCGGGTGGCTGAATGGGATACCAGCAGATAGTAGACACCTATATTGGCAGCATGAAATCTGTAACAAATACTGGTGTCACCATAGTAGCCAGTACTAGACAAGGTGACAAAACCCAATGCAGGAAATGTGGTGGGCCAAATGTGTGTCCATAGGACACACATGACAGTCAGTGAGGCTCACATACCCAACAACAGTCTCAGCCAGCAGGACAGGCATAGACAAACACAAAGAAAGGCTATGCTAAGGCTTCTGATTGATGGTTATGGAGAACAGCCCCCCTCCAAACCTACACAGACAGACTATAGCAGGTCAGGCAGTGGGATGTTAGTTCTGAAGGGTAAGAAGTCTGAAACTGAAATGTAGGTCAATAAAACCTAAGAAGCGTAGTACACTGATATGCCTCTAGTCTGCATGATAAATCAGAATACAGAATGAAATGGAATACCTGAAATACCAGTACAGCCATAGTAAATGTGTTCAGTTGTCAGGTGTGCTCCCCCCCCCCACAATCCTATGTAGAAATGTAATAACATGTATGTGTAGGTATAATAACAGTGGAGCACAGACTACCTGAACTGGCCAAAATTGCAGGATAGATTGTAGCACATTTATTTATTTATTTATTTCCAGTTTGATGACCGGGGAGGTCCACTGGGCTCAGGGAGCCCATTTTCAGTGGAAGCCTGGGAAGATAAGCTCCACATTACATAGTTTAGATACAAAAATGTTTGTTTTACGTAAAAGCCTGTACAATTTCACTTCATACAAGAGAAACAGGCATACAGTTGTGGATACATAGTACAATTTAGTTATTTACAATATATACATTGGAAATGGGCTAGCTTGAGGACAGAGGCAGTCAGGTGTTAAAATGGTAGAAGTGTTTAGTAGGTAACAGAGGTAGTCAGGTGTTAAAATAGTAGAAGTGTTTATTAGGTAAGGGGGGAGGGTGCAGTTGCATTTCCTGTTAGAGTAAAAATAGGAGTGCAGCTAAGTTTTAAAGGTTTCAAAGTTTTTGCAAGTTCTTAGAGAAGAAGGAAGAGAATTCCATTTTTTTAGCTAAGGAGAATGATAGCAGAAGCTGACCTGCAGGGAGGTTGGGTTTGTGGACAGAGATAAAGTTTTGGTGAGTAGATCTGAGAGTTCTGTGAGGGGTATACGGTTGAAGGATGTTGGTTAGTGCAGGGCACTTAGAAGGATGAAATATTAGTCTGTGGGCTGTGGTGATTTGGAGATGGTCAAGGTGGTTGGAGAGTTCAAGCCAGTTTAACAAATGTAGGGAAATACAATGGTGGGAGGAGAATTTGGCTTTGGCTGCAAATTTGGAAATGTTATTGTAACAGATTTCCAGTTTGGAGGAAAGGGAGGCAGATAAGTCTGTTAGAAGAGGAGCTCCGTACAGTAGTGAGGGGACTAGATAGGTATTGGCTAGAGTTAGTCTGGTGGAAGGTGTGAGGAAGTGGATGTTTCTGTATAGCAAGCCACGTTTTATATGGGTTTTCTTGATATTTTGCTGGATGTGAGTATCAAATTTTAGGTGCACAGTATGCAGGGCTGTCTGTGTTAGGTTAGTGTGTGTTGTATATTGTGTGAAAGTGGTCAGCATGTAGGCATGGTGGGTTTTGCCCTGGTGGCCATTGGCTAGTACTGCCAATGACAGGGCCAAGTTCTCACAACTGCATTGACAAACACAATGCATCCCAGCAAGACACATTGCAGCAGTAAGCCATAGTAATTGTTTGGATGTAATATCTGTCACCATCTGAAAGATGGACATGGCATGAATGGGGGCCCAGACATACAAACAGTACACAGGTGGAAGTACCCTTGACAGACAGTGAATAAAATGTTACTGTCAAATGGACACACCTTTGGAATTCTACATACAGGTTAGCAGCACATTAGTTGGGTTTGTAGTATGGAATACCAATGTCATCTGGCCAAACACTGGCAGACCACAAAGGTCACAGGTATGAAGTATTGATAAACTGCTGATGTCCCTGCACAAGCCAGCATAAGTGGAATGTACCATGTATATCTGTGAGTCAACTGCAAGTAGCTTCCATAGCACACATGCACCCAGCTCACCCAACAACCAGCCACAAGTACCTCGCAGGTCTGATCCCTGCTGTTGGGAATGAGTACAATATGACCCCCACCTCTGTATGGAAATTGCCACAGACTGCAACATGTGGAAGAGGTGTCCCATGCAGGTGTGTACCTAGCTGTAAGCAGCACCCTGCCAGCATCCTCACCACTGGATCAATAATGACAGAAACTATTGACATTAACACCTGACACGCCTACCCTATCACTCTAGGGGAATATAGTGGCTTGCAGCCTAGGACTGTATGTGTGACACAATGCAACGGCCAGCTACAGATGGCCTGCATCACTACCAAATGCCTTACAGCCCTCTGTCAAAGGCCTGTGTCTCGCCTGTACTGCCAATGTATGTTATCTCATGGACTCCCAAATAACAACATAACACATGAAGAATGAATCCAGAAGCACAATAGCAAAAACATACAACTAAAAAGGTATAAAAGTATACCACTGTTTATTACGACAAAAACAAATAAAATGGTAAGCGCTGATGAAGGCTGGAGTAACGCAGCCGAAAGCGCTTACCATTTTATTTGTTTTTTGTCATAATAAACAGTGGTATACTTTTATACCTTTTTAGTTGTCCATTTTTGCTATTGTGCTTCTGGATTCATTCTTCATAGTTCGTGATTTGTTTTATGGTTTGGAACAACATAACACAGTCCACAGAACCCAAATGCAAGGCCATGTCGACAAATCCCAGTAACATGTCCACCATGTCCTACTGCATGAACTGTGGACCAACCCAAAAATACTGCTGGGATGAAGTGATAACTATAGGGAACTTATCAGATCATGTTTGGAAGAGGATAGAATAACGGGGGGGGGGGGTAGGAGCATGGACACAATGGAGTGTGTGAAATCTGAAACTCAGCCATGTGCACATACTATCCCTGCCTGCAAACACAGGAATGGGTGGCTACAAACCTGCTTGTAAACCACAATGTGAAGGGGTAATGACCAGAAATATGAGCCCTGCCTCTGGGTAACCTGTGTGAATCTGTACAGATGTGAGGAATGGCCACAGCAGGATATGGCCATACTATCACGTTGATTGATGTACAAGCATGGGATCCTCAGCCACCACTGTACCAAGGTGCTGAACCATTTACACAGACCCATCAGCAAGTGTCTGCAGCTTCCCCTCCAGAATGACATGATTGTGCAATAATATGTAGGCTGCAGACCACAATACTGGACACAGCTTCATTCACCCTGTGTTCTCCAGGACATTACTGCAAGCAAATATGTATATCTGAATGCACTTGATGACATAAAACATCACAGTGTAAAACAGTATATATTCCTGAATATCTCTGCTAACACCAACACCATGCAGCAGAAGCAGCACAGACACAATTACCTACAGTAACACACTATCCTTTGCCCATTTTGACCCCATATTGTCAACCAATCTACAGATATCCTACAGAAACAGGTTGCTAGCTGTAGGTGTAGAACACAAAAGCCTGCACTGGAGTACAACCTACCTGGAATGGATTCACACATTCAATACAGAAGGCCATACTGGGCATGCTCCCACACTGAAAGAAACGAAGCCCATGTCTGACAACAAAATAATGAAAGGTCATACTGGGCATGCTCCCACACTTAAAGAAATGAAGCCCATGTCTGGCAACAACAGTAGACTATACATATCTGACAGTCACAGATGTTTGTGCACACAATCCACATTGCACACCAGTCATGCTTTGCACACACATTGGATAGGAATACACACATATATCCAAGGGCAACACACTATAAAAGGCCAAACTTACACATACATAGATGTGTGGAAGAGAGTGATAGACAGTGACAAAGAGCCTCCCATCATGAGGCCTGTCCCACGCAGCACACATCCAATTGGCTAAAACCACATGATGTGCAAATGTCAATTACAGTAGACATTTGCCTCTGGTACCTCTCAGCACTATAATGTCTGTGGTGCTTGTGATAACTGTGTAACATGACTGTACAAGTCATTATTCATCTATCAGTTGTATACGCATACCTGTTAAATTTAATCCTGTGTGTGCCTGAGTGTTGTGTGTCTGCTTCCAGATGAATGGTTTATGGCCCATGCACACACACTGCACTCTCCTTACCCTACTTTGGCAAGCCTGCTCATGTAATTCACCTTGAAATACACCTTTGGTGAATGAGTAGTACTATAACCTCCATGGCACATGCTATAACTGCGTAATGCTATAACGTGATAACCAGGGTGACTTTCCTATCACTCATCTAATCATTAAGGTTCCTTTTGAAGAGGGCCAAAGATGTGATGTACTAGTTAGGTAGGCATTCTAATCCCAGACATGGATACTGGAAGACTGTGTGTGTGGTTGGTTTTGTGTGTGTGTGTGTGTGTGTGTGTGTGTGTGTGTGTGTGTGTGTGTGTGTGTGTGTGTGTGTGTGTGCATGTGTGTGCGTGTGTGCGTGTGTGTGTAAAGGCGAATGCTTTTGTGGCCATTCACAGTCACTACACTCCCCATTGCCCTACTTTGGCAAGCCTGCTGTCATTCACCTTGAAATACACCTTTGGGGAAGGAGAAGCCCTGTAAGCTCCATGGCACATGTTATAACTGCGTAATGCTGTAGTGTGATGTACTAGTTATGTAGGAATTCTAATCCCAGACATGTATGTCTGTCTGTGTAGGGATCAATGCTTTTGAGGCCATTCACAGTCACTACAATTGCAATTGCCCAGCTTTGGCAGGGCTGCTGATGTCATTCACTTTGAAATACCCCTTTGGGGAAGAAGTAGCCCAACAAGCTCCATGGTGCATCCTCTAACTGCGTAATTCTCTAGTGTGATTTATTAGTTAGGTAGGAGATCTAATCCCAGACATGGCAACTGTGAAGCTCTGTGTTATGTGTGTGTGTGTTCGGTTGTTTGTGTGTAGGGATCAATGCTTTTGTGGTGATTCACAGTCACTAGGCACTCCTGAAAATGGAAAACATCGTTATCTGTGCAGTAACAGAGATCTGATCCAAGGCTTCAGAGAGCACCCCTGCAATACCAGGTACAACTCTTACCACACCTGTCCGCCACCAAACTAGGACCAACACACTAAAGGTGGAAGAGTATCCATATTCACCAAGGATATTCACACCACCAGGCTACTTGCCCAACAGAATGCATCTAAAATTCTCCAGATGCAACTAACACTAAGACTGCAATCCAAATTGTATAGCTTGCTACATATCCCCCACCATGACCCAAGATTCCCACTACACCTTTCTACACATACTGGAAAATATTAAGATACAACCAAACACCCTAATGCTCGGTGGTTTCAACTACCCTGTCATTAACTAGGAAAACTACTCATGTACCAACACATGTGCCCAACCATTCTTGAAAGTCATAATTCCCAATGCCCTGGATCAGGTCATAGTCCCACAAGGGGCTCTAATATCCTAAACCTGTTCATTTACCAACCTGGGAAATCGATGCACCCCACCTATGGTCACTCCATTGGTGGTCAGGTCTGCCCATAAGCTAATCACCCTTAACATCCACATCCCTCCCCCACACCCCAGTAAGGAAACCGCCATAAAAAACATCTCCAAAGCCAACTTCATGCCAGATGTGACAAACGTCATGACTCCCATGCAGACGGGAACTGAAAGGTCGACTGCTGAATTCTACACTAAGGCACTGTTTGAGCACATCCACTCGTGCATCAATCCTGCCATCCCAAATAGAACCAAGATTCTCCCCTTCAAGAAAAGGAAGCCAATGTGGTGGTCCCCTGCCATAAACAAACTTTAAAACAAAAGGAAGAAACTGTTGCAGAAAAGAGGAAATTCCCAGGATGCAAAAAATTCCCTTACCAGCCTCAGTAAGAAACTTAGATTCATCATAAAATCCTCCAACGCTAGTTACAAACATAATATAGCCAAAGATTTCAAAGATAACTGTAAGCCGTTCCATAACTATGTCAGGAATCTAAATAGCAATGCTTTGATCTGCTCTGAGCTACAACAGAATGGCATTAAATATACTGATCCCACGGATATTGTCAATATCCTTGCAGATCGATTCAGTGCCAACTGCACCCCCCTCCCACCCCTTAAATTGCCCATCTCAACACGAAAAGATTGCCAGATTCCGGTAATAATGACTAAACAGGTAAGAACCACACTCTCAGAGCTAACAAACAGCATCCATGGGACCAGACAACATCCCAGATTGTGTACTACATGAACTACCAAATGAACTGGCACCTCACCTATGTGCCATGTTTAATCATAGCCACACCCCAGGCTTTGTGCCCACTGAGTGGCACACAGCTACAGTTATCCCAGTCCACAAGGGGGATCCACTTTGGATCCTGGGAACTACCAACCCAGCAGCCTGACGAGCCTGATCTGCAAGGCCATGGAATGTATTATTATGGAACTTTTAAAAAAGACATTGGCAACCTGTACCTCACCCAGGTTGGGTTTGTGAAGGGCAGATTAACATCTTTCAATCAGTCTCCAGAGCTGTGGATGAGGGTAAGGTGGTTTACACAGCCTATACAGACATCACCAAGGCCTTTGACACCATCCCTCAGTCTGGAATCATAGATAAACGTACTAAGCTGGCCATTAATCCCTATGTCACTCAATGGGTTGCCAACAGAACCCACACTGTAAAAGTAGGTGACTCCAAATCCAGCCCCAGACAAAGTAACATTTGGAGTACCTCAGGGTTCAGCCCTGGGACAGCTCTTGTTTGGCATCTACTGCTTTGAAGTACAGGCCAACACTAAGAGACTCTGGCTAACAAATGTCACAGATGACTGCAAACTAGGAGACAATACTCAAATGATGTGGATATTCTACAAAAGGGCCTTACAGAAAGAGATTCTTGGTGCCAGAGCCATGGGCTCAAGCTCAATGCCAAGAAATGTATAGTTATCCCCTTTGGGAAGGAATAAGTACTTGTGAAGTACCACATAGGTGGCAGTACACTAAACACCAAAAGTGTGATAAGAGACTTAGGGACACAGGTGGACAGTGGTCACACCTTCGATAACCACATCACCGCAACAGTCAGGAAATCCACCTATGTGGCACACCTCATCACTAAGGGCTTTTTATCCAGAAAAAGGAGGCCATTGTCACACTGCAGTCATCTCTCAGTAGACACAGTATACAATACTATGCCCTGTTTGGTATGTACCTCCCAAGACATCTGCAACAACTAGAAAAGCTGCAGAAATACCTTACTAAAAGTATCACAGGCCTAAAGCAGATGCCCTATGCTGACTGTCTGAAAATCATCCAGCTATACTCTGTGGCATATCGTCTACTCAGAGGTGATCTCTGCTTAACATACAATGCCATGTCAAACCCAGAGCTGTTGGACATGCTACACTTAAAGAAATCCAAATCCCTCAGAGCTACATGCTCCAGAGATCCAGACCATGTCATCACAATGAACAAAACATGCTGGAGGGATGGGTTCCTGACCCAGAGACTCCCCAGACTCTGGAATAGACTGCTCCTACATGTCAAACAGAGTGCCTCTTTGGCCCTCTTCAAAAGGAACCTTGACGATTAGATGAGAGATAGGAAAGGCACCCTGGTTATCACGTCAGTAGCCCTGTTAGACAGGGGTCCAGGTAAGTAAATATTGATGGAAGAAATTACCAGGGAATTGTCATGGCTAGGGCTAGGCTTGTATAGGCCCTAGGGATAATAGCCTAGTACCAACCTATGAAGCTATGAACCTATGAACTACACTTTCCATTGCCCTACCTTGGCAAGCCTGCTGATGTCATTCACTTTGAAATGCACCTTTGAGGAGTAGTCCAGTAAGCTCCCTGGTACATGCTATAACTGTGTAATACTATAGTTTTAAGTACTAGTTAGGCAGGAGGTCTAATCCCAGACATAGCACCTATGAAACTGTGTGTGTGTGTGTTTGTTTGTCTGTGTAAGGATCAATACCTTTTAGGCCATTCACAATCACTACAACTTCCATTGGCCTACTTTGGCAGGCCTGCTAATGTCATTCACTTTGAAATACACCTTTGGGGAAAGAGAAGCCCAGTATGCTCTGTGGCACCCGCTAGAACTGCATGATATTGTAGTGTAATGTATTAGTTAGGTAGAAGTTCTAATCCCCAACATAGCAACTATAAAAGTCTGTGTGTGTTTGTCTGTGTAGGGATTGATGCTTTTGAGGCCATTCACAGTCACTACGACTTCCATTGGCCTACTGATGTCATTCACTTTGAAATACACCTTTGGGGAAAGAGTAGCCCAGTAAGCTCCCTGGCGCATGTGATAACTGTGTAATGCAATTGTGTGATGTACTAGTTGGGTAGGAGTTCTAATCCCAGACATGGCAACTGTGAGATTCTGTGTGTGTGTGTGTTTGTCATTAGTATCCTGTGTGGATGTAGCTGTGAGTATGTAATAACAAGACTCACTGTGGACTGGTTTTGCAAATTTCTTATATGGTGGGCCTATTATATGTCACAATCTTCATCTTACAAGGACAACAGCTGTCAAACAATAGAGAGGCTGGTGTACACAATCCATACCCCTACATGTGACATCATGGATTGGGGAACAATATAGGCAACCCTTGTATTACCCAGAGAAAACTGTCCACCCATGTCTCATACACAAACACACTTGGCTAGGCAACAACCACTATGTTGTCAATTCCCTGCATATTGCCCACAGATAGAAACCATGGTGTGATTGCAATGGACTGCAGAGGACATGGTACCCTGTCCCATCCCTACAATAGGCAAATCATTGCATACAGTGGTCCTCTGCTATATTCCCTACTGGATGCTTGCAACAACTGTAGAGTCAACAAATGTAACCCACAAAGAAAATACCATGCCTTATACACATGACCTGTATGGACAGATGCAACAGACACGAGTGAATACCTGTATCATGCTGTCAATGTAGGTGCAGGGTCAACCTGGTTTCCATTGCCAGTTCTCACCACATGAGGTCATGAATGGCACATCAGATGATAACAATCTGTCCACACAACATGCCCCAGACACCCTAGGTATACATCCACGTCACAGAACATGCATGTGGGACATGTGCACATCCCAGACAACATCCATGTTACAGAATATAGAACATATATATGGCAAGCATTGCACAGCACTGGTCCCCCACAATAGTAACCCAGATGAGAGGATGGCGAATACAATACCCACCTGTGTGGGCCAATCCAGAGACTACACCTCTGAGCCAAACTGAAGACCATTGTCATGTGGCTTGATGCCAATGTATACTCTTTACCTAGCCTTGTACAGTCTTCTGGCACAGTGAACAACTACACACCTGTGGAGCAATGCACCCATGCATGTCAGTACTGGCAAACCTGTGTCTGTGTGTGTGTGTGTGTGTGGAGTATAATGATCTGGATGCCATTCACACTCACTACACCTCACATTGGCCTACTGAAGCATGCCTTCTGATGTCAGACACCTTGACATACCATTTGCCCATATATCAGCCTGATAACCTCTGTGGTACATGTGATACCTGTATAATACTGTAGTGTAGCAGACTAGTTAGTTAGGAATTCTAATCCTGATGCTGCCAACTGTGATAATGTGTGTGAGTCCCTGAGAGAGTGCGGCTGTGTCATCCTTGACACCTGTTCTTGTGGACAGGCACATGTACTACACGGGTCTATATCAGAACATTGAGGTTTTAAAACTTCGAATGTTCTAACATCGACCTGTTTTGAGCAAATGCTAAATATAGCAAAGCTGCAGAACACTGAATTCTTTCCTAGGGAAAGAACTTGGTTGTCTGGTTCTGTGGCTTTGCTATTTTCAGTGCTGTGGTGGAAATTTACGGGTTAGGTTCAGGTAAGTGTGCAATTGTGTGGTTGCTAGGATTAGGGTGCGGGTTTGGTGAGTTAGGGTTAGGGGCGTGTTACGTGGGTTAGGGTTAGGGTGCGGGTTAAGTGAGTTAGGGTTAGGGCACGGGTTAGGTGAGTGTGCGATATTGACGGACCTTAGGATTAGGCTTTGGGTTAAGGTAAGTGGATAGATAGTAGTGTCTGTATAGTTTAGTGTAGGGTTGGTTGTAGGATTATAAGTGTATGTGTGTGTATTGATGTTTTTTAGGTGTGCTTGTGTTGTGTGTGTGTGTTTCGGAATAGCAAATTTTTTCCCAAGGAAAATATTTGCTGTTCTGAATGTTCGATATTATGTGGTTTAGATATTTTAGGTTTGATGAAATAGCGTTTGCTATTTTCATGTTTCGATAACGTGATATAAACGCTACTACACCTACCTTATCCTTCCATGTGAAGTTGTTAATCTCGCCGATTAGTCTCATTGATGGGGTGGAGCCGATCCTCAGCTCCGACACGGCCGATAGCAAGCTCAAGGTTTGCCAGTAGCTCAAGACCAGCCCCTTATCCCACCATGCAATGCTAGAATTACCCCAGATCTAGTTTGCCGCTGCAAGAGAGATCTCAGTGATCCAGATAGCTTGGACCATTTTAGAAACAGAATTAACAGCAAGTTTTTAAAAAGTTTTCCTTTTTCATATATTTATGTAGTGTGTGTTAGTTCCATTATTTTTAGATAGTTTAGACAGTTTAGATAGTTCAAATTGTTTTAAATTAGGGACTTGTTGGCTTTTTAGTTTGTGTGGGCCTTTAGCCCCTTTTCCTACTATTAATCCCTTTAGTAGTTAGTTTTTTTTTCTGTGGGACTCTTAGTCCCGTATTTGTATTATATTTTTATTTATATATTTTTATTTATATATTTTTATATATATATATATATATATATATTACTGTTGTAGATAGTGCCCGGGTCGGGCTTAGTTGTTTGTGAATCTATTTACTGTTTTTCTCTCAGTATGTCAGAGGATAGGGAGAAATCCCATCCCAAATCGGGTTTAAAAAAATGCCCAGATTTTGGGCAGAAAATTTCCATCACTGATGGACATATTCAATGTGTCTACTGCTTGGGGGCCAAGAACCTCCAAGACACCTGTAGCATTTGTCACTCCTTCTTTTCAAGAGTACTCTTGGAGAGAAGGAGGAAACTTATAGACAGAGGATTGCTACAGCAATCTTTTTCAGAGGTTTTGAATAGCCATGAAGGTGTAGTACGTCTTCCAAATCTTCAAAATCCAAGTCTTCAGATAAGGTATCCAAAAAGCCTAAAATTTCAGAAGGAGGGTCATTGGTTCCACAGTCATCGGAGCCGAGTGTACCTTTGATTTGGAACCAGCTCTCAGCATTGGAGCTGGTCTCCGAAGTTCCTTCTCCACCTCTGCTCCAGTCAGCACCTTCGGTGCATTCAGCTAAGTCTTCAGTTAGCCTTTCGGATTTGGACATGGATCAGCTAGTGCAGAAGCTTTTACAAGTACCAGGACTTGCCAAATTGTTGTCAGCCCCAACCAGCTTGTCAGTGCTTAAGACCATGGAACCGAACTTGTCTACTTCTCCTCCGGGCCGTACTGGACTCTCGGAGCCGAGAGAAGTCGAACCGATGATGGTCAGACCCTTGGAGCCGATATCTGCTCCGGGGTTATCGGCTCCATCTACTCGGATGTCCTCAGTGCCGACCGAGGGCTCTAGGAGCTGATGCTCTCCAGTCGGGTCCGGGGAGGATAGTCGCACCGACTTGTCAGTGCTGATTCTCTCTCTCGGGGCTTCGGCTCGGATGAGCTTAGCTCCTACCTCAGGCTCGGAGCCCAGGGTTTTGGTGTGGGAGGATCGGACGGTACTCTTGGGTCCGTTCACTCCTCCTCATCGGAGCCATGGTTCCTTCGATGCTATGAGGAGAGTTTTGTCTCCAAAGACACCAGCAGCGGTTCAGCTTTCCCTCTCCCCTCAAGCTCCTGTGTCTACTTCTGCATCTACCAACCCCTCTAAGCATAGAGACCCTGAGCCTCAAGTACCCCCATAGGGTGTCCCCTGCTCTTCTGAGACCTTCCCAGACCCCCCCACTGAGGAGGTGCCCAGAAAGAGACTGTGCAAGAAGAGGCACTTAGACTCTCCACAGGAGTCTTTGACATCTGACACGGACTTAGATGAGTCAGAAGGGTCCCCTCGGTCCCTCTCTGAGGATATCTCTTTTGCAGAGATACTAAAGATCCTTAGTCAGAGGGGCGACTGGCAGTCCAAGACCCCTACTGAGGATGAGCCTGTGCTCTTGAAGGCTTTGGGTCTCAACCTTCCACTTCTTGGGTGTCTCTGCCTTATGACAAGCTCATGGATCTGATCTCTCATAAGGCGTGTGAGTCACCAGAGGCCATGGAACCTGTCCCTCGTAGACCCAATAAATTCATATCTGCCCCAGTCTATAAACCTTTTTTGAGAAAAGGAGTGCCTGTGGATGCCATGGGGGTGGCTGCAGCCACCTAAAAGGAAGTATCTGAGACATCATCTTTTATCCATCCCCCTAACAGAGATTCTAGGGTTATGGATAGATATGGGAAGCACATGTTCAGTTCAGTGACTTTTTCACTGCGATCACTGAACTACTTGACCCATTTTACAAGACTACAGAGATAGCTCCTGAAAGAGCTAGGAGATACTCTCCAGGGTACAGTAGCTGCAAAAGTGGCCGACAAAGTCAAAGCCCAGCTCGCTACCCTTAACTCAGTAGTGAACTCATCCATGCGTCTCATATCTTATGCAGCTGATAGTTCAAGTAGAGCTGCTAGTTCAGGCATTGCTCTTCGCAGACAAGCCTGGATGCATCTCTGTTCCTTTGCAGAACCCTTTAAGTCTTCTTTTATTAATACCCCATGTGATGGCTCATCACTGTTTGGGCCCAAAGTAAAGGAAATTTTAACCAGGTGTGAACAGGAAGGCAAGACTTTATCTGCTGTTGGGGTCCGCTTTTCCACTGCTACTCGGCCCTACCCCAAGGGTCCTAGGGTGGGAAAGATGTGGTTCCAAAAAACTCAAGCATTCTTTCATGAGGCAGAGGAGGGGGTTATAACAGAAGATGCTGCCCCCATGGCAGAGGGGGTCTGCAGCAACAGGGTGACAGAAGTCAGTTCTCCGGTCAGTCCTACCAGCGCTCCTGAAAGGGAACCCGACTGTTCGGCTCTGGAGGCAGTCAGGGGTGGGTTGCTTGTCTTTGTACCCAGAAGCCTGGATAAACATAACATCAGATACTTGGGTACAAAGCATCATTTCCAGAGGATATTTCATACCATTCTTTATCCCTCCCATTCCTATCAAAAAAATCCCTGATGTTCCACCCAATCTCAGGGAACAAGTAATCATAGAGGTTGACAGATTGCTAGAAAAAAAGAGTCATCCAACCAGTCCCAGCAGACCAAGTCGGATTCAGAACTTACTCAAGATTCTTTTTGGTACCAATGAAAACAGGGGACTGGAGACCTATCTTGGACCTCAAAAGACTCAACAAGTTCGTAAAGAAAGAGAAGTTCTGAATGGCCACGCTTCAGTCCATTCTTCCCTTTTTAGGGAAAGGTGATTGGATGTGCTCCATAGATCTCAAGGACGCGCACTATCACATAAAGATGGACAGAAGCTCCAGAGATCATCTGCGCTTCCGGCTGGGAGCCAATCATTACCAGTTTCGCGCCCTGCCCTTTGGTCTCACTTCAGCCCCCAGAGTGTTCAGCAAATGCATGGCAGTGGTCACGGCTCACCTGAGGCATCTAGGATTCCAGGTGTTTCCATACTTAGACGATTGGCTCCTCACCGCTACCACCAGGCATCAATTGACTCAGGCAACACAATACACTCTGACACTCTGCCATCAATTAGGCATTATGATCAACTTCGAAAAGACTGCCTTATCACCATCTCAGCATACCATTTTTATAGGAGCAGAGTTAGATACCTCAACCACCACTCTACGTCTCCCTATCGAAAGAGTCTCCCTTCTTTGCCAAAACGTCAGCTCACTGGTGTCAAAGAACAAAGCTACAGCAGTGGAGGTATTGAAAGTACTGGGTTTGATGGCGGCAGCAATCCTGGCTATGCCACTCGCAAGGATGCATATGCAAATCCTTCAATGGCTTCTTTTCATTCAGTGGTCTTACCAGAAACTACCAATGCACCACATGATTCTTATCATGGATTCTTGCAGGAGACACCTTTGGTGGTGGTTGACGTCTCTTCATGTTACAGTAGGGAGACCCTTTGCCCCCCCCCCCCAGTAGCCACTGTGACCACGGACGCTTCCCTGATAGGGTGTGGGGGGCATTTTCAGGGAAAGACTGCCCAAGGCACATGGACAGATCAAGAATCACATCTGCACATCAATGTTCTAGAGCTGAGAGTGGTACTTCTGGCATTGCAGTACTTTCAGGACTCTCTCCCTCTAGGGACTATTGTAATTCAGACCGACAACATGTTAATAGTCTGGTACTTGAACAAGCAGGGTGGAACCAAGTCTTAACCCCTTTGTCAAGAAGCCCTCAGGGTTTGGCAATGGGCTGTGTCGTCCCAGCATTTTCTGTTAGCAATGAACATCCCGGGGAAATCCAATGTCATAGCGGACAAGCTAAGCAGGGCAATATTACTCCCTCACAAGTGGTCTCTCAATCAACAGGTTGCGGAGTTGATTTTCCGCAAATGGGGCCAGCCTTGCTGCAACCTTTTTGCCAGCCACATCAATTCAAAATGCAGAAGCTACTTTGCCCTGATATCACCTCCCGGTCATCCCCCGAGAGATGCACATTTACACGCTTGGCCCCCGGGTCTCCTTTATGCATTTCCACCCTTCCCATTAATACCCAGATTTCTACCGAAAGCAAAATCACTGGGAAGGAAGGTTATACTCATAGCCCCCTACTGGCCTCGGCAGATTTGGTTTCCATTTCTTCACCATCATCTTTTGGAGGATCCATGGATCCTGGACCCAGTTCTGGACCTTCTGACACACCCATCAGGGGACCTTCATCCTTTTCTACAGTCCCTGAAACTGACTGCTTGGCTAATCCTCTTCCCCCAATTGCCAGGCTTCATTCAATTTCAGAAGATACAAGACAGATTCTCTTGTCCTCTCACAAGCCATTTACCAGGAAATTATATGGCAGCAAATGGAAAAGGTTCTCAATTTGGGCCAACATGCAGAACATTGACCCTTTTCAAGCTCCGTTATCTTCGATCTTGGAATTTTTGACAAAAATTTTTAAGGAAGGGGCAGCAGCTGCCACAGTTCGAGTTCAGTTAGCTGCTATTTCAAATTTTCACCTTGGTCTTGATGGCTCAAATATTATGAACCATAAATTATCCAAAACCTTCCTTAAAGGCGTTCTTCATATGAGACCTCCGACCAAAATTCCCTTTTCTCCCTGGAATTTAAACCTTATGCTGTCTCAACTTATTCGTCCTCCCTTTGAACCAGCTTTTTCTTGTGCTTTAAAATTCTTATCGTGGAAAACAATTTTTCTTGTGGCCATTACGTCTTCCCACAGAGTGTCAGAACTTCAAGCATTATCCATCATACCACCCTACATGATCTTCCATGCTGATAGAGTATCTCTCAGAATGAACCCCTCATTTTTACCTAAAGTCTGTTCTGAGTCAAACATCAATCAGGTCATTGAACTACCAGTGTTCTTCCCCAACCACTCTAACAACTTAGAATAGATGCTGCACAAACTTGATGTTCACAGACAGCTCAGATTTTATCTTGACAGAACTAAGGATATTAGGAAATCAGATCAACTTTTTGTAGCCTTCTCAGAAGCAAGAAAAGGCAATCCAGTGGCTAAAACAACCTTATCTAAATGGTTATCTGATTGTATATCCTTTGTTTATGAAAATATGAACATGCCTTTAATGCACAAACCAAAAGCTCATTCTACCAGAGCTGTCTCTACCTCTTCTACTTTTCAAGCTAAATTGCCCCTTGATGATATTTGCGCTGCAGCCACTTGGTCTAACCCTCAAACCTTTATCTCACATTACAAAGTAGATAAGGCTTCTAGGGACAGGTCTTCCTTTGGTTCTACAGTACTGAAGAACATACTCCCATGAGCCACCCAGGGTTGAAGGTGCTAGGGACTCTACCCATCAGTGAGAATAATCGTCGAGATTAACAACTTCACATATAGAAGTTATGTACTTACCATAACGTTCCATGTGAGTTGTTTATCTCACCTTTATTCTCACGTCCCTTCCTCCTTCCCCCTCCTGGCTGACTGTTGACTTAGAGGCTAGTGCCATCCTGGGTATTTAATATTTCTCTTTCCCTTTGGGTACTCTTCTTCATAGATATATATAAGAGAGTATGTATAGGTTGTATATATGTATATATATGTATAGGCTATTATTCGCAGCAAACAAGATCTGAGGTAATTCTAGCAGTGCATGGTGGGATAAGGGGCTGGTCTCGAGCTACTGGCAAACCTTGAGCTTGCTATCAGCCGTGTCAGAGCCGAGGATCAGCTCCAACCCATCAGTGAGACCTAAGGCAAGATAAACAACTCACATGGAACGTTATGGTAAGTACATAACTTCTATTTTATCACTGTTGCTGATGTCACTCACCATCAAATATACATTTGGACAGCTCTCCAACATGTGAGCACTGTGGTGCATGTAATAACTGCATAGAAAGGGATGCATAGTCAGGCAGGGGTTTGAAACCCTGTACTGGTAAGTGTGTGACACAAACATGCTTAGCTTTTACTCTCCTACCCCCTCCCTGTCTTACTTTGTCTTTGTCTGTCTCTCTCACTCCTTCTCTGGTGGATGTGGAGAAGTGCACCTGCATTGCTTAGGCAGCAGCAGCAGCTTGTTTTTTGTAAGTGATGCTCATGATCAACTGATGGCCTGTGCACGAAATGAAGTCCCACACTAGCTGATTGCATGTGGAACAGCTGTGGTAACATTCCCATAGCCAACTGCATGGAAACACACTATTATAACTAGGAATATCATGTGGGTTTTGGCCCTTTTCATTCACTGTGAGCAGGACTTCATGTCGGTGCTTGGCAAACAGCATCACAGACGGTAGTGGGATATACCTCTAACAACATACATTGTGGAGACAGGCCAACACACAGGAGGGGGATGTCCCAGACATGACTACAGAATGTAAGTCTCGCTCTTCTGCATTTGAAGTAATGTTGGTTTAATAGGGTTTGTGTGAATATAGCTGATCTACATTATTTAATATCTGTCATAACAGTGTTATGTGGTTGAGGAAACTCCCATGTGTAGGGCTATCTGCAGACTGGCCAGTATTTGACGTCTTATGTGTGTTGTGTTACTCACAGATTACATATCTTTAGAACTGCAGAAGCATAGTCTGAGGATTGCAGTCAGTACATGGCGACAGCCGTGAGAGTTACTGACTTCATATCCCTCATAGGACATATGTCATAACAAGCCCTGTTACACCAGTAAATGTATGAGGTTATCACAGCAAAATGTCAATACTGGCCCTGTGTTTGTGCCTCCAACCCCAACTCCATCAACCTTTGTACATATGTCATGCAGTAAGAGGTGCATATGTTCAGTACACCATTATTTATTGACATCATACTTGATAACAAGCCAGTGAGATATCAGACTGCTAGACATGCTATGTATAGTAGGGGTATATTTGAGGAAATAACCTGGACATTCTGATGTAGTGTGTACAGTAGTGAGGTCTGTGTACTTATGGTGATTGTTGACAGTGTGTGTTTTGCGAATATGTACCTTGGCCTGTGTACAGATTGTGGTAAATGTCATTATTCTTGGTCCTGTTCTATCTGACATTGCATGCTGCTCCAGTGTATGGTACCCTATTGGCTTACATGTTTGTAGAGTCAAATACACACATGTCTCATACCACAGTCAGGCATTGGAATACACTGTGTATCAGCCCAGTATATGTAGGGTTAGTGTGTGAGTGGCACATATGAGGATGATGTTGATCAGACAGTCCACATACTGTAATATTAAGCACGTTTACCATATGTGGCTGTGGCTGTGTTCGCATTGGTTGTAGGTATGCACTTTCACACAGGTGTCTGTTACTCTGTGCTGTGACATGCCTGTAGAGCCTGCTATATTTGCAGGTACATGTGTATTCCCCATAAGAAATATAGGCCAGTGTTGTGGCAGTCTGCCTGTAGTTTGCACATTGCTTTCTGACATGCCTAGCAGCTCAGTGTACTTACACAGTATGATGTTATGTCCAGATATTTGTCAGATGTACTGCTGCTGGGCCACCATAACTGTCATGTATTTCTGACAAAGCAGTTGGATGCTGTACAGATGTATGTCACTAACTAGTGGGTAGTATGTGGCACGTGACCTCTACACCACCAGTTATAATGTGTCTGGACAGACACAGGAGTGTGTGAATGCATAAAATGGGTAGGAATATGTATTCCAGTATTTATGTGATATGCCCATTTGCATGACTGTCAACATCCACATTGTCAGGCTTGGTCCACATGTCTTGCACTAAGGGGTTCTGTGTATACCTCTGGACTGACCAGAGTGTGTCAGACTGTCCACATTTAATGATCATATCTCCGCTGTATTCCACAGGACCATTACTGTGATATCTGTGGTACTGTACTATGATGACCTTAGGATGTCTGTCAGTTACTGATGGCGTACATGTCAATAGCAGATGTGACCACCCACACACACAACATTTCTGTTAAGACAACCCTGTTACAGTAGCAACAGTCTACATGAATACCTGCAATACTTACATGACATCCCCTTGCACTAAGAGGTTGAGGCTATTGGTTCTGAGGTATGACTCTACTCCATGTTCTGGACATATGTTAAACATATATGTATATATATATATATATATGTATATATATATATATATATATATATATATATATATATATATGTATATATATATATATATATGTACACACACATTTACATATCTACATACATATATGGATATATATGTACATATATATATATATATATATATATATACACACACACACACACACACACACACACACACACACACACACACACACACACACACACACACACACACACACACACACACACACACATATATATATATATATATATATATATATATATATATATATATATATATATATATATACATATATATATATATATATATATATATATATATATATATATATATATATATATATATATGTGTGTCTACACATAATACAGATATATATAAATCATAGAAAAACTCACTAAGCTAGGCATCAACCCCTACATCACTAGGTGGGTTGCAAACTGGCTCACAGATAGAACCTACAGTGTGAAAGTAGCTGACTCCAAGTCAGACTGCTGACCAGTCACAAGTAGAGTCCCACAGGGTTCGGTCCTGTGTCCACTCCTGTTTGGTATCTACTTTTCTGAAGTCCAGGCCAACATGAAAGGACTCTGACTGATAAAGTTAGCAGACGATTGCAAGTTGGGAGCTATTATTAACTCCCCAAGTGATGGTGACATCCTACAGAAAGGCCTCACTGAGACCAACGACTGGTGTCAGAACCATGTCCATAAGCTCACTGTGAAAAAATGTGTTGTCATCCCCATTGGGAAAAACCCATTTTCCATGAATTGTCACATTGATGGTTGTCCACTGAACACAGAAGGCGTTATAAGAGATCTGGCAACACAGGTTGACAGCAATCTTTCTTTTGACCACCACATTGCCACTGTGGTCAGAAAGCCCTTCTATGTGGCACATCTGATTACTAAGGGTTTTGCATCCAGGAAGAAAGAAGTCATTGTCTCCCTCTACTCTTCCCTCATTAGGCCAATAATTGAGTACAATGCCCCATTTGGTATGTACCTCACTAGATACCTGCAACAACTGGAGAGGCTGCAAAGGTACCTCACAAAGAGGATCCTAGGCCTTAAAAACTCATCCTGTATGGACAGACCCAAAAAACTCCAACTATTCTCTGACTCATATCACCTACATAGAGGCAATATCTACTTGACTTAAAAATCCATGTCCAACCCAGCTCTGTTATAAATGTTACATCTAAATAAACCCAATCCTTGTGTACTACACGCTCAAGAGACCTCAACCTCATTAACACAATCAACAGAATGTGCTGGACGACAGGTTCATAACTCAGAAACTGGTCATGCTATGGAACAGACTTCCCGTACATGTCAAACAGAGCACCTCACTGGCTCTCTTCAAGAGAAATCTTCATGAGTGGATGGGAAATAGAAAATTCACCATGGAGATCTCTCCAGTGGCTCTACTCGACAGAGGCACTGGGAACTAAGCTCAGTTGGCATGATGCCAGGGTAATCGTATGGGCTAGGTTTGTAAAGGCTCCAGGGCCATTAGCCTAATACACACCTATGAGCCTATATATATATATATATATATATATATATATATATATATATATATATATATATATATATATATATATATATATATATATATATATATATATATATATATATATATATATATATATATATATATATATATATATATATATATATATATATATATACATACACACACATATATAAACACATATAGTTATGGACATCTACATATATATATATATATATATATATATATATATATATATATATATATATATATATATATATATATATATACATATATATATATATATATATATATATATATATATATATATATATATATATATATATATATGGGTCCACTATGTAATCGAAATACTGAAATCCCGAATGTCAGTATTTCAAAATTTATAATAAAAAAACTAAATTCAGAAACCTGCAATCTGAAATTCAAAATCCCAAAGCTCAGAGATGTTGAATTAGTGCTTCTGGTGGTGCGGTGTTTGAATGGATGGGTGGAAGTTTAGGTAGGTATGTATGTGTAAGTGTGTTAGGGGTTTTAATGTGTGTAAGTGTGTGTTGTGACTGTGATATGTGTGTGTGTGTGTGTGTGTGAGGGTCTGTAAAATGTGTGGGTGTGAGTTTCCTTTGTGTGTCTGTTTGTGCAATCTCAGAATTAGAATATTTAAGTAGGGGGTGTGGGGGTGCAGCCCCCCAGATGGTGGAGCAGGGTGGCTTGCCTCCCTGCTTATCTGTAGTGTAGGATTATATATTTTATTGTGGGGGTAAGTTGTGTGTATGTGTATAGGTGTGCTGTATGTGTAGTGTATGTTCAGGATTTTAAATTTTGTGGTTATGGGGTTTCGGGATTTTGTATTTTAGTAGTATTTTTGGCTATGCAATTTTGAAATACTGAAATTTATGATTTCAGTATTTTGAGATTACATAGTGGACCCATAGATATATATATATATATATATATATATATATATATATATATATATATATATATATATATATATATATATATATTTATATATATATATATATATATATATATATATATATATAAGAGATCTATATATGGTCATATATATATATAATAATGCAATATACAGATGTATATAAATACATATATATGAATATATGTGTATGTACATGAACACGTATATCTACATATGTGTATGTATATATATATATATATATATATATATATATATATATATCCATATCCTTGTTATGTGTAAACATTACTGTTGTGTATACCTTCCCAGATGTATCACACCGTACTTATCTGATATGTGTATATTTAGATATAACAACATAAGTGATTCAACAGTAATATCACTAAGAAGTACTACACAATTGTAGAAGTCACAAAAATTGTTTAATACTAATCAGTATGTGCACTGACAGATATATTGTAAAAAACAAGTGTTTTCACAGCTTTCATGGCTTAATGGTTCACTGCTGTGACTTTAGTGTACAGGGTCCTGGGTTCAAAACCTCCAAGGGCTGTTTATTTTGTTGCTGGGCAGAACAAGAGCTGTTGGATACAGAGTGATTAATCCAGGTTTGAGCAGCTTTAAGCACGTTTGCACAGGTTTGCGTGAAGCTAAGCGCTGCTAATGTACAGTTAAATGTACAGGCGCTTACACCGTGTAGGCTTCGCTTACCAGTGCTCAAATGTGCTTAGCTGTAATATTGCAGCAATGTTGAAACTTGTTAAGCATGACTCAGGCCTGGTAACCAGTGCTCACATTACAGTATGATAACATAGAAAGGTAATGACATCTTTAATAATTGTATTTAATGCCATGTACATAGCATGCATCTATGTGCTGTCATTATAGTAGCAAGGGGTGTGAGTTACTGTCTGGGACACTTGAGTATATATGGCTTGTACAACACACTTTTCCATTTAAATGTGTTACATACATGGGTAGTATCCCAAGTTATATGCAGTCACACTAGCATGTAGTGTATCATTACATTACATTACTACTGTTGACAGTGCTTTCCCAAGAAAGAGTAGATTGCAGATTGTAGTACTGGAAACAAACACCCCTGCATGCAAAGTCAGACTCTGAGTCCTCACTGTTGTGTTCCTGGTGTGTGAGCTGCGTCTCATTAAATATTTCCTACTGGATAATGATCTGACATGTGTAAAATGTCTATGGGCTACTGTGCTTATAGCACATGTCAGTAAGGGCTGCTATCATGTAGTAATGGCATACCTATTAGCCTCATATGTTATCTGTCAACACTTTCATTCTAAAGCATAGCTATTTGGCTAGGCAATGTCTGTCTGTCCTTTGTACAGATGTGCAGATATCAGGTATCCATCTTGGATACTTACAGGCATTATATGCTTGACTGACACTGACATGTCTGCCCAGCTGTTTTATGAATGCCATAGATTGGAATCCACATTCTGTATGCACCACATGCCATGGATACCTCAACTACACCACCACAGTCAACAGAACATGCTTGGGTAAATGTCTCCATGATGGATACTGACCATGTTATGTAATACAAGTTGCATACATGTCAACTGGAGCACTTCACTGGTCGTCTGCAAGAGGCACCCAGATGATTGGCTGATGCATGTCACTCTCACCCTGAGGATCACCCCAGTGGTATCTGTTGATAGATAGCCTGCTGGCACATGGCAGGTGGCCTGATACCACTATACACACATCCCCTACACTTCCCATCTCTCCATGGACAATAGCCTAATACACACCTATGAGCCTATATATATATATATATACATATATATATATATATATATATATACATATATATATATATATATATATATATATATATATATATATATATATATATATATATATATATATATATATATATATATATATATATATATATATATATATATATATATATATATATATATACACACACATATATAAACACATATAGTTATGGACATCTACATATATATATATATATATATATATATATATATATGTATATATATATATATGTATGTATATATATGGGTCCACTATGTAATCCCGAAATACTGAAATCCCGAATGTCAGTATTTCAAAATTACATAGCCAAAAACACTAAATTCAGAAACCTGCAGAATTACGAAATTCAAAATCCCAAAGCTCAGAGACGTTGAATTAGTGCTTCTGGTGGTGCGGTGTTTGAATGGATGGGTGGAAGTTTAGGTAGGTATGTATGTGTAAGTGTGTTAGGGGTTTTAATGTGTGTAAGTGTGTGTTGTGACTGTGATATGTGTGTGTGTGTGTGTGTGTGTGTGTGTGTGTGTGTGTGTGTGTGTGTGTGTGTGTGTGTGTGTGTGTGAGGGACTGTAAAATGTGTGGGTGTGAGTTTCCTTTGTGTGTCTGTTTGTGCAATCTCAGAATTAGAATATTTAAGTAGGGGGTGTGGGGGTGCAGCCCCCCAGATGGTGGAGCAGGGTGGCTTGCCTCCCTGCTTATCTGTAGTGTAGGATTATATATTTTATTGTGGGGGGAAGTTGTGTGTATGTGTATAGGTGTGCTGTATGTGTAGTGCATGTTCAGGATTTTAAATTTTGTGGTTATGGTATTTCGGGATTTTGTATTTTAGTAGTATTTTTGGCTATGCAATTTCGAAATACTGAAATTTATGATTTCAGTATTTTGAGATTACATAGTGGACCCATATATATATATATATATATATATATATATATATATATATATATATATATATATATATATATATATATATATACACACATATATATATATATATATACATATATACATATATATATATATATATATATATATATATATATATATATATATATATATAAAGAGAGATCTATATATGGTCATATATATATAATAATGCAATATACAGATGTATATAAATACATATATATGAATATATGTGTATGTACATGAACACGTATATCTACATATGTGTATGTATATATATATATATATATATATATATATATATATATATATATATATATATATATATATATATACATATATATATATATATATATATATATATATATATATATATATATATATATATATATCCATATCCTTGTTATGTGTAAACATTACTGTTGTGTATACCTTCCCAGATGTATCACACCGTACTTATCTGATATGTGTATATTTAGATATAGCAACATAAGTGATTCAACAGTAATATCACTAAGAAGTACTACACAATTGTAGAAGTCACAAAAATTGTTTAATACTAATCAGTATGTGCACGGACAGATATATTGTAAAAAACAAGTGTTTTCACAGCTTTCATGGCTTAATGGTTCACTGCTGTGACTTTAGTGTACAGAGTCCTGGGTTCAAAACCTCCAAGGGCTGTTTCTTTCGTTGCTGGGCAGAACAAGAGCTGTTGGATACAGTGTGATTAATGCAGGTTTGAGCAGCTTTAAGCACGTTTGCACAGGTTTGCGTGAAGTTAAGCACTGCTAACGTACAGTTAAATGTACAGGTGCTTACACCGTGTAGGCTTCGCTTACCAGTGCTCAAATGTGCTTAGCTGTAATATTGCAGCAATGTTGAAACTTGTTAAGCATGACTCAGGCCTGGTAACCAGTGCTCACATTACAGTATGATAACATAGAAAGGTAATGACATCTTTAATAATTGTATTTAATGCCATGTACATAGCATGCATCTATGTGCTGTCATTATAGTAGCAAGGGGTGTGAGTCTACTGTCTGGGACACTTGAGTATATATGGCTTGTACAACACACTTTTCCATTTAAATGTGTTACATACATGGGTAGTATCCCAAGTTATATGCAGTCACACTAGCATGTAGTGTATCATTACATTACATTACTATTGTTGACAGTGCTTTCCCAAGAAAGAGTAGATTGCAGATTGTAGTACTGGAAACAAACACCCCTGCATGCAAAGTCAGACTCTGAGTCCTCACTGTTGTGTTCCTGGTGTGTGAGCTGCGTCTCATTAAATATTTCCTACTGGATAATGATCTGACATGTGAAAAATGACTATGGGCTACTGTGTGTATAGCACACGTCAGTAAGGGCTGCTATCATGTAGTAATGGCATACCTATTAGCCTCAGACGTTATCTGTCAACACTTTCATTCTAAAGCATAGCTATTTGGCTAGGCAATGTCTGTCTGTCCTTTGTACAGATGTGCAGATATCAGGTATCCATCTTGGATACTTACAGGCATTCTATGCTTGACTGACACTGACATGTCTGCCCAGCTGTTTTATGAATGCCATAGATTGGAATCCACATTCTGTATGCACCACATGCCATGGATACCTCAACTACACCACCACAGTCAACAGAACATGCTTGGGTAAATGTCTCCATGATGGATACTGACCATGTTATGTAATACAAGTTGCATACATGTCAACTGGAGAACTTCACTGGCCGTCTGCAAGAAGCACCCAGATGATTGGCTGATGCATGTCACTCTCACCCTGAGGATCACCCCAGTGGTATCTGTTGATAGATGGCCTGCTGGCAAATGGCAGGTGGCCTGATACCACTATACACACATCCCCTACACTTCCCATCTCTCCATGGGCAATAGCCCGGTTCACACCTATGAATACCTGCACCAATGCACCCCAGTACTGACAAATGCGTACATGTGCATTATTGAGAATATCAGTGTCTGTGTGTTTGTTGACCTGTAGTTGGGAATACCCTGAGGCCCTTCACATCCACTGCACCCCCCCCCCCATTGCCATAGTTAGATCTGGCTGCTGCTGTACCGGACATTACATGTACCTTGTTACACTCTTCACCCTATGTGCTACCTGGGCCTTGCAGTACCAGCACAACACTGTTGTACAAATGGGTTGATAGGCATGGGTTACCCTCTGAGTTCTGGCAAGTGTGTCTATGTGTGCAAGTGTGTATATGTATATATACATATATATATATATATATATATATATATATATATATATATATATATATGTAGGATACAGCATTCTGAGGCCACATTTTCCTAATACAATACACCTTGTCACACAGTATTAGGGATAGTGATATTGCTGACCATAGGAGAGCCTTGACAATGCATCACCCTACTATGCCTGTGGCATGTGCATTAGATTTATAGCCCTATAGTACAACTCTTGGGATGGAAAAGGGATTGTATTGCAGTCCTGGTCAATGTGTGATGGTGGGTATGTCAAAGTGTTATCAGGGGTTTCAGTGCATGCATATCCAAAGTGGGGTGTGGGTGCTGGTTATACTTTTTTTACACCATGATACCCCCAGTACATGTCCCATGTTCCACTGTATGGGGACCATTGTCACCATCAACCATACAGGTAACTGATAACACTATCCAGCCCAGTTGTGCATGTGCTGTGTGCTACATATCTGTGACACAATGGACACACTGATGAGGTAGTTAACACTGATAAACCCAGATCTCTCATGTGTGTGTTTGACTGTTATGTGTTCGTCAATGTGTATATGATGGTATGTCACACTATGTATTGTCTGTAAACAACCAGTATATCCCCCATTATCATACTGTACATGACTGGGGATGTTCTTCATGTAACATGCATCCTGGAACACACCTCATCCTACAAGCTGTGTGGTGTGTGCAATTAAAGCCACACATATCAGTAGCACTGCATACCTAAGTATAGGTCTAGTCCCAGTGTTACCAAGTAAGAGTGTGTGTATATGAAGGAATCTACTTCAGTTTGCAGAATATACATGTCCCAGGAGGTCATCTGTCTCAGAACTGCCTGGCATATGCTAACATTTCACAGGTATCATCCTGTGGGCATACATGCCTTCACAACTAGTGTTAGATGTGTAAATGCCCTCTTCCCCACTCTATAGGTGTGCAGCCATACTGGGGTATGTAAATATAGCTGGATGTGGCTATTGTGGACACAGCCACCATCATTGCAGTTACTGTTGAGTGTATCCCCCCATTTAGCTGGCTGTAATACTATACAGTTCATGTTAACAGGTTATGTAGTTGTCTATCACACTATCTGTGGTTCTACAGCACCTCTCACCCTCCAAAAGGTAGGGGTGTGCCACCCACACCAGCACACCTATGTTTACTGAGTTGAGGATTGCACTACATTGGGGAAGGGGACATATACCCTGCCAGTACCATTGTCAATGACATTAAACTAGTCTACTGCTTATTCCCCAGTGTATTGTTGTGCCTATTCTGGCTTGGTGGAATTACATAGGCTACAATGTGTTCCTTGCACAGGTACATCCATCAATGTGCACAGTATTCTCTGTGTATTGTATCAACACCAAAGCCTCTGTGTGTGTTATACACAAACATGTGGTGCGTACCACCCAGTACACTTACCATTGTCCAACAGCAGCCACCATGCACTCACCTGTATACACCACCCACAGACCTAACAGCCATGTGGCACATGCAGTAATTATTATACAGACCTGTGACATGTGTTCATCTGTACCCAGGATATGGCACAGCTAAGCTGTCACCACAGTGCCATACCCCTTGTAGGATAAAACAGCAGACCATCCTCCTGCTGATACATGGACACCTACAACACAAATTGATTGCATTATGGAGTCCACAATCACTCAGTGTTAACAACAGCTATAATGCATCATGGTTGAACAGCTGCACTTCCTGACATGTAAGCATTAAACTTTACTGCTGACAACATGTTACACAGCAGTACATTGGTACACCATAGTACAGTCACCATGTACACCAGAACCATATTAGCCTGTCTCTGCATCGATGTTATGGATGACAGGGATGTGGCACAGGTATCATCATATGCCATGAGTGTGTTGTTGGTTTGGCAGAGACCTGGGCTGAGCCATATGCTTGACACCATGCGTGTGAGTGAGGGTTTTTTGTATTGATATGGCCATTGTGGTGTGCTGTGTGTAGGTATGGGGTTGCCCTAACTGTGTTTGTATTGTGTGTGAGTATGCATGCACACAGTTCTGCCATGTGGCTGCCCTATACAGGTGTTTGTTGGACAGCTGCAGGCCACACCTGGCAGGGTGTGCAGTTCACTGCCTCTGGCCACAGACATGCAAACTGTGCCTGCCAGGGGTTCCACGGGCACATCCAGGTACAGGCAAGAATATGGTCCCTCCTGAGGCTGACCAGGGCCACTTGCACATGGTCTGCTGTTTTGTGGTGTGGACAGCACCCCCCCCCCTGCAGTGCTGGGGCTGGTATTGCCACTATGCGAGTGGCTTGGTGTCCTTGCACATCCATGTTGACCTCCAGCTGTTTATGTTACTGGCCTATGTCCATGTGGCCGCAGCACCTCTCCCACCACATGCTCGAGCACAGACAATCCACAGTCGAGAAGTCCCACCATCTCACCTCACATGACCTCTGTAAAATAACGGAGGGCACCTGCAATATCACAGATGTTGTCAGTAACAGCTGAATTTGTAGCCGTCTGCAACCTCAGAGCCTGTCTGGTGTACCATTCCATACATGCCTGTGCCTCCATCACAGCCTAAAACATATGTCTGGTGGTACCAGATGTGGCACTTCTGCCAGGGGCATGATGAACAGCAGCCCTCCAACAAACACCCCTGTACATCTGCCTATGTGGTACCCTGCCAGACATCTGGCTATGGCTGCTGTGTCCAGACATACGTGCCATAGATACCACACTGTCCTGTTCCATGCCACCAACCACCAACTGTCCTTCTGCTATAGCCACTGGTGATGGGGTATGTATATGCAATGTGACTGTGTGCGGGGATGAGGTGGATAACAGTGGGATGTCAAATGATGGTGCAGCTTCAGACTCTGACAACCCTGCCTGTGCTTCAACACACCTGTCATCATTTTCAGTGTCTGTATGGACACAAACATCAGATTGCCTGCAGGAAGGACCCTGTCCCACCTCGCCACCTGTAAGGGGAAAACAACAAATGCACTTTAAGACCTGTACATCATTGCTTAACAGTACACACACACACACACACACACACACACACACACACACACACACACACACACACACACCCTGACATTCCACTATAATACTTACCTGTCCCTGAGTTTACAAACTGTCCATAGTTGTTTCTCTTAAGTTCCCCATCCTGCATCAGTCTTGGATACTTACAGTAAATAATACCACTCATTAACATCATTCTTGTAATTGCCTAGAAAAGTGATCACAAAACATGACCTGTTACTCCATTACCTCTTTGATGTGATTGGAGTTGGTTTTTCAGACACCCTGATGTCCTCCAGTGTTCACCCTGGGTTTGTCCAGACATCTTGAGCATGGCTCCCTTATGTTAGGGGCTACTACAGCCACTTAATAATGTCACGCACTGGAGTGTCATACATAACTATTGTTCAGTAGATGCAAGATCTGATGCTCTATTAACTTTTTATGTGGACTACAGTAATATTTGGAAACGCTCTGGTGTTGTCTAGTAATTCCCCAATGCATGTGTAGTGCTGCATTAGTGGGTATTCTTTCACCTTTCTGCTGATTGCAATTATAACAGTATCCCTGATGTCTAGTTTCCCTCCCAATGCATGTTCCATGCTACAGACCTTAGTATACTATCAGCTGTCCTGAGATTACATGTCAGAAAAGTATTCCTAGTGTCTCATGTGTCTGTCCATGTATTGTATGATTCAAAGGGAAGTTGAGAGGTATGAACAACCCCACACTTGCATATGTGTATACATGGACGCACACACAAACACACACACATACACACACACATTCTACATACAACAACCCCCTCCACTTGAGTAGAGAGTATAACTGGAGGCTGCTGAACTACATCTGTATTATTTACTGTTGATTGATTGTTATCCTCTGGCCCAGTCTTTTTCTACTGTTGTACTACTTGAAGGACTTGGCCTGGACAGCAGCATATGTTATGCTTTCGGATTATTGTATACAACTATCTGCTTGAGAGTTACATTACTCAGTTAGTATGTATTTCAAACACCAAACAGTTATATGACATGGAATATACAACTGTGATAGTACACAAATAAACATTTATTATGTATGCAAACCTCTGTGTGGTGTCATATCCTTTGACATCTCTGTGGACATATGTTTCATGCAATAATTGTCTTTTGTATGAGTGAATTATACACTGTCTATTTTAAAAGGTGTCAACTGTAGGAATACTGGCTGTTCGATATGCTGTGCACCCTCTAAATATGTATCTTCCTATACATATCTATACGTAGTAATATATGTATGTGTGTGTGTGTGTGTGTGTGTGTGTGTGTGTGTGTGTGTGTGTGTGTGTGTGTGTGTGTGTGTGTGTGTGTGTGTGTGTGTGTGTGTGTGTGTGTGTGTGTGTGTGTGTGTGTGTGTGTGTATATATGTATCATTGGAATGTTTATTGCTTCCACATTGTACATTCCCTATGGTAGCCAGACTGCACTGCATGCTATGTTATTGATACCATCCTGACATTGTACAGGTGGGATGGATTACTGTTAACTTCTTGTGGCTATGTTATGTAGGCTCCTTTGTATGGGACTTGCAAGTGTTGGTATAGTGCTGCAAGGCAGATCTGTTTGGCTGTGGGGGAGGGGATGATATCAATAATTACAAGAGGTACTTAACTTGGGCCCCCTCACCCCCATTAACGGTGCCTCTGGTCATATATGTATTTCTTGTGTTCTCTTTTACATCTATAAATATATAGATATCTTTATATGCATAAATATATATATATATATATATATATATATATATATATATATATATATATATATAAAATATATATAGACATATATATCTATAGATGTATACATATATATGTATATATTTATATATATATATATATATATATATATATATATATATATATATATATATATATATATATATATATATATATATATATATATATATATTACACACACACGCACACATACACACACACACACACACACACACACACACACACACACACACACACACACACACACACACACACACACACACACACACACACACACACACACACACACACACATACATCCACATGTTTAAATACAAGGGCCATTGTATACAGAGTGATTAAGGTACTTTTAAACAGTTGTAAGCAGGTTTGCACAGGTTTGTGCGATGGTAGGCAATGCTAACTTCCAGTTAAATATGTTTACAGTCAGTTAGCCTCTACATTGCTTATCCTGTGTAGGCATTGCTTACCCCTGCACAGACAGGTTTAAACCCGCTTACTGCTGCTTATAAGTGCTTGGTCCCACTTACCCCGTGCTAATTTCTTTAAAAGAAAATAAAAAGGGTTGATAGGAAAGTGGTGAAAAAGGGGCACAAACAGGGAAAGACAGTAGGGAAAGTAGCTATGAATGTGCAGGACAGGTGTAGGGAAGGTCCATAGCTGCTCATTTCTTCTACAGCAACATCTGTGCATATACACTGCTTTGGAGGTAGATTTGGACAATCATAACCATGAGAGAGGGGTGAGGGCAACAATAATATATTGTGAAGCTAATTATACCAGATTGCATGTGTGCAGTGAATATGTCTGTGAAATGGGCAGCTATATATGGGGCAACATTTATTTTTGGGGAATAGATTGCCCTTTTTTATTTTTCTTAAGGTGAGAGTGGGATTTTGGGGAGGTATATCTGGGGAGGTAGGTTGGGTAGGGTGACAGACAAGACAGACAAGACAGCATACAGGGGCGGAATTTGACACATGTGGTGGATAAACACCTTGGATGGGGAGGGGTGTTTGGAAGTCGGAAGCCCATGGGCTACCAAATGGTAACAGTGGGATTGAGGTCCCCACCCATGGGCAGTCACCACTGCACCTTCACGGCCCCAAAGGTGGCTGTGTTGGTGGCTGGGTAGGAGGGGCAGGCTGACCCTCTAGATGCATCACATGCCCCTCAAGCTGGTGTAGTAGATCTCTCAACTCCATGCGGAGCTCGCTACGCACCAGATCCTGGACCTGTAGATGGGTGACAGTATCCTGTCCGCGCCCGGTCCCAGGGGGGCAAGCCCCATCCCCTGAGGCGATTCCACCTGAATGTGGTGGTAGGTCCAGTGGATGAAGAGGTCCCGGGGTGGGTCCCAGATGTGCTGGTGCCAGGTGCCACGGCCAGATGAAGTGGGAGAGGTGGGTCTGGTGGGACCTGCCTTCCCAAACATGCTATGGTGTTTCAATTTTAAAACATATGTGTTTTAGTAATAGTTAACACATTTCAGGATTACATATAACAGCATGCATAGATATTCCCATTAACCCAAAACACCAAACATGGAACAGTTGCATAGCAAACAGAACACGTGCATATAAGGAACCACAGTGGCCATTACAACAGCATGCAGTTACATTGATGGCAGCATGCCACCAATGTGGGAGTATTTCAACATGGCACATGCATAGAAACAAATTTAAATATTTATCAAATAGGACATATGTCCCAACAGTAGATTTAATTGTACACATACCCACTGAGTTGTGTATTTAGATTATTGCTGCAGATATGGTGGGGGGAGAGAAAGATGTCAGTTAACAACTTGTATATCCCTGTAGTTCTCATCACTTTCTTAGGCAATGCTGTAATCTGTACCTTATAGGCATTATTACACTAACCTATGGCCTTAGTTTAGACAGTGGTCTGGTTGTAGACAACTATATACATGACCTGTGTTTTACCTGCAGTATACACCTCTTACCTGGTATACCTGTGGAAGTATTTTTTGTTAGCAATGCCTGTTTCTACACATATTCCTAGATTCCAGGATGATGTTATGCACATACCTCTCCATCTCTTATTGCACACACTCTGAGCATCTCTTGACAACATGTAGGTGAAACTGGGACATATTTTGACTATTGCCCTCATAAACCTTTGGTGAGTTACTACAATGACAGGTTTGTTTTCATATACATTTTCCGAATATTTACAGGCAAGATAGTCAGTTATATGACATTAAATGCTGCCTAAATGTCAGAGATCATCACACTGATATGGCAGGGGGACAAGGTAACAGGCAGCAGATATGGGCCAATTATCTGGATGTTCTGGACAAATCTCTATAGTTGAGGGGTGTGATTCTGCATACAGCTTACTACCGCTCCCAAGATTCGAACCATGGCTGTGTCTGCTAAAAATAAAACAGTGTACATCACATTTGAGTGTGCTATATAGATATTGCTGAGTATCTCTTCTCTGATTTCTGTCTATAAGTCTCCTGTGGTTTTACAATCTGATCTTGTAATTGCAACACTCTTATACAAGGTTTCCTAGACAGTTTTATTATGTAGCACTGTGTGGATGACAGTGATGAGTAATACCTTATTATTCAGTGATACTGCAACACTAACACTGCCATACAATACCAGACTAAACAGTACCAGTCCAGGATTTCAATCTTTTATCTCTAGGCACAGTTTTCATATCTGACAGACTTGTGGGGTGAATGTTTGTTACCACTACTTGAATTTTGCTACACATATTACCATATTCCACATTATTATTATTAATGCACATACATCTAACTCTGTTACTGCACATACTCTGGTCATAGTTTCACAACATGGGGGTGGAGATGGGACATACTTTGCTTATTACTCTCATAACAATTTAGTGAGTTGCTAGAGTGACAGGTTTGTTCTTACAGATATATTTCTGACAGTTATGATATCTGACAATCAGTTGTATGTCATTATTTGCTGCCTAAACTTCTGGGATCATCCCACTGATTTGCCAGGGGGACAGGGTGACAGTCAGGGGAATTACACCAATTATCTGGACTTTCTGACAATATCTGTACAGTTGTGGGGTATGATTCTGCATACAGCATACTACCACTCCCAGGATTTGAACCATGGCTGTGTGTGCTAAAAATACAACACATCACATCTCAGTTGAGTGCGCTATTTGGATTATGTTGTCTATTTTTCCACTGTTTACTATCTAAGTCTCTCTCAGTTGTACAATATGACCTTGTGATTACAACAGTTGTATACAGACATTCCTACACATTTTGTTTATGTAGCACAGTGTGGGTAACAGGGCTTAATACAACAGTACTATTAAGAGATTGCAACACTACATTACCATACGATACCAGATTAAACACAAGCAGTCCAGGAGTTATACCTTTATTGCAGGCTGTTACCCTTTTATTTACATAAAACCTATATGAGACTCTTCCTGCCATATTGTCTGGTTTATTCAGTACATGCCATACACAATACAGGTTTTATACTGGCAATTAACTTTCTACTACTTTTAGATTTATTTCTTATGACAGTACATGCAAGTTTATTACTAACCTGCCTTGCAATGCAGCCTCTGCAGTCTACAGGCATGGGCTTCCTGATTCACAGCCCACTCATCTGCCGCTGTCAAAAACATAAGAGGAATATTTAGCCATACCTATCCATAATATACATAAGCTGGCAATTATTACACAGGTTGTAGGATGGGAACTTACACACAGCTGGGACATCACCCAATTGCCTAGCTTCTTGGATCCACTGATTCAAGAACTCTCTCTTCCTCCATTTCAGGCTGACCTGCTCACCAGTTCAAGGGATGCCAGTGGCATTGGTGAGGTCTCAGGCGAGACAGTCGCAGGCTTCCACTTTATATTGGGAACCTTGGTACTGGCCCTGCAGCAGTCTCTGTTCATGCTCTTTAATGAGGAGTCCTGCCATGACTTTGGGCTCCTGGATGCCCCAGCACTGTGCCGGGAAGTGCAATCCTTTTCCCACAGCAGCCATAGTGCCTACAGGAGGAAGATGCAACCAGTTATAAGATGTATTCCCACCTGTGGGGTTTAAATAGGGCTGATTTACCACACTTTGCCATGATTAGATGGTTTTAAAAATGCTAAGCTATGGGTAAACCTGCTTTCCTAAGGTTGGCATTGCTTAAAGGAATATAGCAGTGGGCAGATTGATTTAGCTGGCCTACACATTGCTTACACCTAGTAAGCAGGGGTGTGCAATACTTAGCATTGCTTATTTTTAAATTTGCACACTATTTGCTGTTTGGCATTGCTTTATCATTCATTACATGTTATATATTTGTTTAGTATCCATGATTCATGTGTTTGTACACTGCATGGGGTCCTTGTGTTTATTAGGGGATTTCACCACTTTATTACAATGACATCTCACATCTGGACTTAAGGCAGTACTCCATTTCATATATTTATGTTATGTAGTAAATTATACAACATAAAACTGTATATAGATTCCTTTCACATGCAAATTGTGATTTTTGCTATAGTGAGGATCTGTTTGGGGATACTTCAATTTTATGTACTGCTGTGATGGCTTACTCGTTAAGTACTGTGACTATAGTGTGCAGGGTCATGTGTTCAAGACCTGCATGGGCTGTTTATTATATTGCTGGGCAGAACAGTGGCTGTATATCTAACATGGCTTAGTGGAGAATCACTTTGGCTATGGTGTGCAGGGTCCTGGGTTTGAGAATTGCAAAGGTTGATTATTTTGTTGCTGGGCAGAACAAGGGCCATTGGATACAGAGTGATTAAGGCACTTTTAAGCAGTTGTACATGGATTTGCATGACGGTAAGCAATGCTAACTTCCAGTTAAATATGCTTACAGGGAGTTAGCCTCAAAATTGCTTAACCTGGGTGCACATTGCTTACCTCCACACAAATGGGTTTAAACCCATTTACTACTGCTTAAAACTACTTATTTCTGCTTACCCCACACTAATTTAGACAGAAATTAAATATGGCTCTTGAGAAAGTGGTGGATTTGGACACTCTATGGATTTATCATTCATTACACATTATACCTTCATTTTGTATCCCTGATTCATGTGTACATACACTGTTTGGGGCACTTTTGTTTATCTGTGAATTTTACCACATTATTACAATGCCACTTCACATCTGCACTTAATGCAGTACTCCAGTACACAAATATATGTTATTTAGTAGGTTATAAAGCAAAAAAAAATGTTAAAAATGATTTTCACATGGAATTTACTATAGTGAGAAATGAACTGGAAATGCCTGTTTGCAAAGAGAATGCTCTGGCCACTACACTATTGGCTCAATTGCATGTATTTTGCTAATTATCTTATTGTGCTATTTAAGCTACAGTATGCGTAGCTAAGCAATGGGTAAATCTGCGCACCTACGGTTAAATTTAATCTGTTTGCTAAAACAAATTGTCTACTGCTATTTTCTCTAGGAAGGGACAGGTTTCACTTATTGCTGTGAATTCCTTGACAAACTGTGGTACAACTACGGACATATTTTCATTATTGCTCTTATACACTTGGGACAGTAACAGGATTTGTTTTAATATACATTTTCTGATGGATATGAAGTCTGACACTGACATGTATGCCATTATTTATTGACTTCAATCCTGAGATCATTCCAGTGATTTGCCAGGACAAATGGGGTGCTGCATGGGCAAGAAATCTGGACATTCTGTGATGATTTGTACAATTGGGAGGTATGCAGCCTCCTGTGAGTGTTCTCACTCATTGTAATTGCCGAGTGGCACTTCCTGAGTGCAGGGGCTTGTGTATTGTGAGAGCTGTGCTCTCAGACAAACCCCATGCACTCATCCATGCTCCGTGTCGGTTTAGGAGCAGAGGCAGCGCACCTTTATTACTATGCATGGCGCACTGCCATGCTGCCCTTAATTGGTCATTTCCATGCAGGAATAACTTATTCCTGCATGGAAGATTAGTGAATCCCGGGGTAAGTTCGCTACTTCTACTACTATTGTCTGATCTGATTAATATACAGTGATTAACTAGAGATATATGGACTGAAAATCTTCAACTCAGAGAAGTTTCTTACACTGTTTTATATGTGTAACTGTAAGACATCCTCAGGAGAGAATCAAGTAAAGAAATATATATAAATATATAAACATAATATAGAAAACTCACTATAGGCAAAAATCCATTACTAACAGTAGCTGTATAGGGAATATATATGTTATTAGTTATTAGTTTCACTCCGTGTTGTTTATATTAGCTTCAGAAATAAATAAGTAAATCTAAATATTCCTAATGTAAGTTAATACTTTTAAAATTCTAGAGTGACACTGAGAAATGAAAACTGGATCAAAAAATTCAAAACATACAAATTATGAAAATAAAAAATATAAAAACAATGAAATAAACAAAAGATAAATACAACAGGCAGTGTGCAAGGCTTTGTTGTACTTCACTAGTGCTTCTGTAGCTGCATGTATTCAGTACTGATGGGGTAGTACAGTGTACAAAGATTTGACGTTAATAGTAAACAGTAAGCTGTCCTTACTTATCAGAATGTTCTAGAGTTTTCTAATAAAATCCATGGAATATCAGATGTATGATCTATTTTTCTCTGCTGGTGGCTTTAAATTGTAGTCCAGGTAAATGGCTGTGGCTTCAGTGAGTGAACTCCCAATAACAACCACAGGTCGGTAAGGAGGATCATCCTTACTTTTATGTAGCTTGGGTATTCCAAATAATCTAGGAAGCATGACATTGTAAGGAATTCAAACAGGTTCTCTGATATTAGCCCAGCACTGTATATATCACATAATTTTATCTCACAAACCACATAGGCATGTTCAATTCCATTCTCAGTATGTTTCATGTAAAATCTCCTGTCTTCTAGCATAGTCTTGATTTTAATGTTGAAGGTGGAGGTATCTGTGACTAAAATACCCCCTCCCTTGTCATGTTTCATAATCCTCCTTGAGTTATCATTTCTCAGCTGAACAAGGGCCTTTTGCTCCTCCTTACTTATGTTGTAGAATATCTTTATAGGAGGTTTGCCTAGCAGTTTTTGAATGTCCATCTCACATTTAACCTCAAATGCTGCTAATGTCTGATTTACAAGTGGGAAATATAATCTTGGCCTTTGTATAGTCTCCTCAATTGGTTTCTTCTCAGTGGGTTTTTTGTCATGGCATATCAGTTTTGGATTCACTTTCCTGACATACATTTTTAAGACTATTAAGGTCCTTGCTGTATCACACCTGATCACTGGAATAAAAGTAAGTCCCTTTTGAAAAACACTTTTCTGAGTGTCAGTTAGTTCTTTTTCTGAATAATTCCATATTGCAGGATACTTCATTACTGTCAGTGGTCTCTCCTCTTGTTTCTGGGTCCCAGCTTGTATTCCTGGTTCTCTAGCTGTTTCAGGTCTCTGACTCCTCTCCAATGTTTCCCTCTCCTGTCTCTTCTCTGTTGTTTCTGGTGGTCTTTGTAGAGTGTCTGGTTATAGGTCTGATCCAAATTGTCCTACTTGACCCTCTGAGGGCTGTAGTAAGATCTAAGTGATGGGCCTCTCTGTGGCTGTGGGACTAAGTCAGTTGACATTGGGTCTGATCCAAATGATCCTGCCTGACCTTCAGAGGGCTGTAGTAAGGTCAAAGTGATGGGTCATCTCTGGGATTGTGGGGCTGGGTTTGTTGAGTTTAAATATCTTTAGCATAGTCTGTTTACAGGTTTTGCTGTATCCAGATCTGCTTGTGTGATTTCTGCTTTTCGTGCTACAACTTCTTGTGTTGGCTAGGGCCTGCCTGCACTTAGTGGGAGTAAATGAACTGGTTGGAACTACTCTGGCATAGGGTGTTTATCTAAGCACTCCAGGACAAAGGTTGATTGGTCAATTCCAGTGTTTCTATTTTACTTTCATTTTTGTGGTATTTAAACCCCATGTTTGCATGGGTTTGTGCTTGTTTGCCAGAGATGGCCTTCATCTGTCTCACCTGGGCTTAAGACTTCTGGCAAAGGCTCTTGCCTCCCTCATAATGCCTTTTTTAGGCAAAGTCATGAGCACAAAATTACCAACATGAAAAATTCTAAATGAAATTTAAAGATCATGCTACTAAATGCTAGGAGTCTTAGCATGAAACTGCACTCACTGCAAACATTCCTCACCCTGGAGGATGCTAACATTTGTGCAGTCACTGAAACCTGGTTCAAAGCTGCGGAGTGCACCCCAGCCTTACTAGGTTACTCATCCTACCATACTTTCAGACCCCAAATGGAGGGCTACAAAGCTAAAGGAGGTGGAGTTTCAATATTTATCAAAGACATACACACCTCCATGCTTGTCAAACAGTATGACATACAGGAGACACTCCAAGTGCAGTTAACTGCTGACAAAACATTTATTGAAATCGTAGCTAGCTACAGACCACCAAACATGACTCAGGACAGCCACTCCACCTATTTGGACTTACTTGAATCCCTCAAGATTCAACCCTCTACCCTGATCCTGGGTGACTTAACTACTCAACCATAGAGTGGAAAACCTATTCTAGCCCAAACATGAACGCTCAGAAATTCCTCAACTTGGTCAACGCCAATGCATTGGATTAGCTGGTTGACACCCCCACAAGAGATGAAAATATCCTGGACCTGGTACTAACCAACATGAGTAGCCATTGTAGCACCCCTACAGCATCATTCTCCTTGGTAAGATCTGATCATAAAGCAATCACTTTCAAAATCACCATCTCTTCTGACCCTGCCCATCAGGGTCAAACAAAACAACTTTTCCAAAGCTGACTACAATCTCCTGTGAGCAGGTATAAGCGGCTTCACAGCCACCATCCCTTCAGTATGAACTAGCACTTATGTTCAAGCCTACACCAAAAAACGATATGAGCACCTACATAGCTATATGGACGCAGCAGTACCTGACAAGACCACATCATCTCCTCAAGGAAGAGTAAACTTGTCTAGTGGACAGCAGCAATAACAAGCTCTATAATAAAAGGAAAATAATTGCTGTCTAGGACCAAGAAGGAGCAGGTGCCAAGTTGGAAGAAATCTCTCCTTTGTCTGAACAAGCAAATAAGGTCACTGGTGAATTTTTCTCTTATTTGAACACCAGCACCTCCCTCTTAGGATTCACTATGGAGGTGAATACAGAGAGTATTAGTTACTTAGACATCCAGATTAAGAAAAATAAAGAATTTAAAAAGTATACATCTACTATTTACAGGAGACCAACATACTCCAATACTCTACTCCATTTCAATAGCGGCCACTCCCTGCATCAAAAAAGGTCCCTGGTTAAGACTTGCAAGAATGGTTAGTGAGTAAGATACATTTTGTGATGAAAGAGTCAAATTGTTAGGTATGGTGGAAAAAAGGGGATACCCTCAGGGATGTGTAAAACCTATACTAAAAGAAGTTACCCAAAAAAGAATATCAGGACATTTATATCCTTTGTCGAGTCTTGGCAATGGAGGTGGTACACAAGGTGCAGTCATGGATGGTAGTGACAGCAACCATGGTGTGTATAAGAAAGCTATGATCCTGACATATACCCCACAGTATTCCCTATTTAGGGATGTCCTTTTTAATAACTGGTTTATCCTACAACATGATGAACAACTAGGTAATGCAGTAGGTAGAAAACCATTAGTGATATATAAAAATACACTAGTCCTAAGAATATGTTAGAAAGGGATAAGGTGAGGGCAGGAACTCACACTAGTAGATACACCAGGAAATGTGGACAATGTTCCCAGTGTAAATTCAACTTAGAGGGTGATAGAGCGAACATTCCTGTGTATGGTATGGTGAAATCAGTACACAGAAATAATTGTGGTACCAAAAATGCAGTCTATATTGCACTATGTTAAATCTGCAATAGATTCTACTTTGGTAAGACAAAAAACTCATTCAGATTGCAGATATAACAGCATAGGTATGACATTGGGAAGGGAAATGTCAACAATGCCCTTGCTAAGCACATTACTAAATTTCCAGAGCATTGTTTTAAATTTACAATACTTGAACATCTTGAATGTAATGAGAGGGGGGGACCAACTGACCTATTCCTAGGGTTTAAGGAAATGATGTGGCAACTAAGGGTTAATGCCACGAGCCCCCCTGGACTGAATTACGTAGTTTCTCTATCTAGTTACCTTAAGTTAAAATCAGATTACCATTTGTAATAAAAAAAACACATTTAGTTATGTGTATATTAGTTATTCTGACTCAAATCTTGTTTGGCTATCTTTATAGTTTTTTAACGAAATTTCCTTAATAATTGTGGAAAAATACTTTTTATATGAATTGCTTTTAGGGAATGTGTACATATATATCAAATATAGGGTTTGTATTTTTGTAATGCAGCTTAATATTAGTCTTCAATTAATAGGGTTATGGCTTTAAAAAGGTTTTAAAAATGTTATTGGAGGTTGGGATAAGTTAATTGATGTATTGATTAAACATGTGGTATTATATAAGGTGGTTGTAAAGTGTGTTACAACATTCTGAAGAAGTCATTGTTTTATTAAGAGACGAAACCTAAGCGTGTGACCTGTTCTTCTAATTTTGCTTTGTTTGAGCATTTTGTGTTTTTTTGCTGATAAAAAATTTGTACATAGATTTCTCTCTTTTTTTTAATTTGTTTTGGTCCCTTGGACCTCGAACTATCTGCCTAGCACCAGTGCTCCACGTCTACATCAAGTCTATTAACCAGGGTCTATATCAGTTCATCGAAACTTCTGAAGTTTGAACACCATGTGTTTGAACTTCAAACCACGAACTGCACAAACATCAAAGTCTTAGAACAGTGATTTTTTTTCCTAGGGAAAAAAAATCACTGCTCCACGAAATACACACACACACAACACAAGCACACCAAAAAAACATCAATCCACACACATACACTCAAAATCCTACATCTAACCCTACACTAAACTGTACATACACTACCTATCCACTTACCTTAACCCAAACCCTAACCCTAAGGTCCATCACTATTGCACACTCACCTGACCCGTGCCCTAACCCTAACTCACCTATCCTGCCCTAACCCTAAAGTCTTTCACTATCGCACACCCACCTCACCCGCACCCTAACCCTAACTCACCTAACCTGTGCCCTAACCCTAACATCCACACAATTGCACACTTACCTGAACCCTACCCGTAACTTCCCACCACAGTCCTGATAATTGCGAAGCCACAGAAATGGCCCATGGAATTCTTTCCCTGGGAAAAAATTCGGTGTCCTGCGGCTTCGCGATTATCAGTGTTCATACTTTACAGTTCGAACATCTGGTATTCGATATTCAGCTGTTTCGACGGACTGATATAGACCCTACTAACCATCTTCCCACCTGCAAGACTGATCCAGTATTACTGGAGCTGGTCATGGATCCTAAGGGTGTCCTGAGGGCTTGGCCTTCTGTCCTTTCTTCCAGGAGGGCTCTTTTTTTATATATCTACCCACTACCTTTCCCCACCCCCTATACTTGTAGACTACATCTGAGGACAAATCCCCTAATTGAATGATGTCTCCCCTTAGGGAGCATCACCAACAAGCTGCTTCCCAATCAGGGTGGACATGTTCATCCCTCCTTGCTGCTCCATCAGTCATCAGAAATGCGAATCAATCCCAGGTCGTCTGGGATGTAGTCAGGTCTTTACTCCTCTATGCTTGCATTTCATATTTCTTTTGTGAGCAGATTGTATTACCTTTTACTGTTGGTTGTATTTGTTACATTTTTGCTAGTATTTTGAAAGCAACTCAATCTCAGCCTGCAGTTGGTCGTGCTGTGATTAATGGTCTATCTGAGTAACCAAAATATAAGTAAAATTGCCTCTCCAGTGGCATAGAAGGCTAGAGGCTTGATTATACTGAACCTGGATACAGCTAGGGGCTCAGGTAACTGATGGAGCAGCAGGGCATAGATGGGTGTGTCCATCTAAGAGGAATGCCTATTTGGGTTAGTGAAGAACATTGCTTTTCAGACATCATAATTTTATTCCATAATGAATGGTTAACTATGCTTTTAAGAAACTTGATGCTTTCAATGTACTTAATTGTTTTTACTTTATGTTTTATTACACAGTGCTGAGCAATAAGCAGCAAAATATTTTAAGATTAGAGAGACAAACCACACTTTAACAGTGTCAGACAAGCTGCAAAAGATCTGAGGATCATCCAGAAGGATCCCATAAACCACAATTTAAAAAAAGAGACGTCAGATGGCAGTTATTGTTAAATGCAGCTAGTTATCCAGGTATTAATGGCAGTGTTACTATAACGCCAGTCTTAGAAATGAGACAATAGAAGACAAAAAAGTCATGGCCTTTAGCACCCTAGAAGTGTTGCTGTGGCTCAGAGGATAGAGCGTTAGATTTTAGATCTAAGAACCAGGGTTCTATCCTGCGTTATGTCTTTTATGGAAATGTGCCATTTTACACTTTTTTCATGTTTATTGTGCAGATATTGGCAATAGTTGGGTTTACATTATGTTCTTGTGAACAATTTTATTACTAATAGCAAATATATGTTTTTACATATTTTAGTAAGGTCAATGTGAGTTGTATGCAAAGAAAATTATTGTAATGAGTTTTACTTCTGTTTCTTTAAATGACAGATTATTTAAAATTTCAAATATAACTGTTAGAGTGATTTTATTGGTTGTAAGTAACTATATAAGCACACTTAATGACATTTCTTATCAGATTCTGATGAAGTCTGCAGTTTGCAGATGAAAGCGCTTAATCTATGTGTGACTACTAAAGATTCTTATCTGCATAGTGAGTTTCTTCACTTTGTTCAGGACTGCTGCAGGGGAGTACAAGTGCTATCTGCATTGACCCTTAATTGTTTTATCTTGGTTTAGTTGTTTGGGAGCGCGGCATTTTTTGTGTACCTTTGATCTCTTGCCATAAGGATGTCACTAACTACCCTACAAAAAGTTGTCTCAGTCCTCTTTTTTATTTATGTTTTACATGCTATGTCATCCCAGGTTAAATATAAAACCAGACATTTGCCTTTCTTAGTGTCTGTATCATTCACTTATATGGTTATAGGTGTATTTATATTATTTAGATGCATAGTTTTGGAATTATATGGCTGTCTGCTCTAACTATGTTATGCTTGATTTAATACTATTTAGTCAAGATATATATATATTATATAATAATTCTCATTGTCTCCCACATTCACCAACACACTATTTTATGAAAGACAAAATAATTAGTTCATATTTTTCATCTTCATTAAAAATCTTTTTAGAATCTTTGACATAAATAATTGTTTTACTGTATATTGCATTCTATGTAGACAAAAGAAAAAAAAAACAATTATCCAGACAGACGGTGGGCAGTCACCTGCATTCACATTCACAATGAAAGACACATATTTTCCTTTTTTGAAAGATCTTTTTTTTTATTCTTTTGCCAGCAAAATTTTTATGAAAGCCTGGTGGAATGTATGAACCAGCACAAAGTGTTATTAGTGTCCCACTAAAACAAAAACAAGCAATGAAGTACTTGAATTTACATGATTTAATTTATGTCAATGCATTGGATTGCATTTATCTCAATGAAATACATCCAGCAATATTTTCAGTCTGGAGTGGAAATGCAAGAAGTGATATTTTACTGACTGAAAAATAAACAATTTAAAATATACCCATAAACTGCATGTTTTTCTTAACTGGTTCTGTAGACATAAAATAAGGAGAAGAACATTAAGAAGATGAAGAGACTGGTACTGTGTGCATATAATCTAGGAAGGACATCTCTCAGCCAAGCATAAATATTTTTAGTTTGATAGAGTGTGACAAACAAATTCAGCACAGAAAGTAAAGGCAGCCAGTTAGTGATACATTAGACATGATTCAGGAACTTGATAGAGAGAAACAACTTCAGTATAAAGTGAAAACAAAACACTGGCAGAGCATGCCAGCATGTAGTGATGCAACTATGAAAAATCTAGCAACAGAAACAAGACCCACACATATCATGCAGAATACTGTAATCTGTGCACACTTGGTGAGTAGCTCAAAGGCCATATAGAACTATATGATACAGATAAGTGGAATGGAATATATATACATCTTTAAATTCAAGAAAGGATTCATTCTAAAATAAGCAAACGCTAATGGGTATGATCATATTACACTCTTCATGGATGAAGAGTAACATCATGCTGCCATGGATACCCTAACTGCAATATGAACTCCCCTAAAACATAATAAAGCAAAATTTCTCTTTACAAATACTCCTTAAATATGGTGACATTAAAACTAAGTAATGCTGCCAATATATGTATATATATATATATATATATATATATATATATATATATATATATATATATATATATATATATATATACACACACACACACACACACACACACACACACACACACACACACACACACACACAGTTTACATGTACAGCATAGCGCCTAATGGTAAAGCATAATGACATCCAGAAATGATAACTGCAGGGTATTTAGACAGACATTAAGTAGTCCACAGAGAACCATATTCTGAATCAGCATTACAAAATTAATCTGCAGTATAATGGATCTTGTCTGAACCTCCTAAAATCCTTTACTACTTTATGTGATGCAAAGTCTGGAACAATCAGTGCATTCCCTCTAATGCATTACTGCATCTTAATACTCCATGCATAAGTAGAGAGGCTCATCTGCAACATATATTTCTGAATCACAGCAAAAATAGTTGGGAGTACAGCAGTAGGTATATTATAAACACAGACTGTAAGCTACAGAATTTGACAGAGACAGCTGGTAAACCCCTCCTACCTACATGAACACCTGTACATGTGTGTTTTATTCCAGTATTAACATACCATATTATTTACATCATCCTCAAAATAAATAGCATATTTTTATTTAAATGTATGTATTTGGAGCAGCATGTTTACACAGATTTTGCAAATTGTTGAATCCATGTGAATAGTGCCAAGGAGACGAAATAAATGGTAACAACTGAGGTGCCTCTATCATTTGGTGAGATACTCAGCAGGTACCTCTCAGCCTGTTTGGTGGATGGTATAATAACTTCACAAAGACTGACATCTGAAGGGACATGCAGATCAGCCTCATGTCACACATTGGCATTTCTAAAAACAAAGCACAAGTCCTTATTGGTATAACGGTGTAAGAAAAGTCAACCTGATCAAATGGAGCAGAGAATGGAGCAAAACAGGTTTGCATTACTGTTAGAGTTTTTCAGGAGGTGCTATAATTTATGTGCATGCAAGGTAATGAAATATTATTACAAATTCTGCCAAATGCAAGTATGCAACAGACCCTGATATTGCCTGTGGCTATGAAAATATTGCATTGTATAGGGAGATAATGGAACACATGGGGTTAGAGAATGGCATATAATGCCACTGATGTCAAGATGTCAATGTGCAAGTTTAGCACTGTTTTTTTTTTCTAATTGTACAACATTAGGGCATGCTCATACCATCAGCTTCTCTCCATTTTGTGCCCTGTCTGTAAATTAATTGCTAGTGATACCTGTACCCAGAGGGAGGAGCGATCATGTGTAGTAATCCTTCTATCCTATGGTAAAGCTGTCACTAGAGCTGCTGATGGGGTTTCCTCTAACAGCGTCAGACGCTCATGAGGATGAGGCTTCTGGGATTCCAATGAAGGCAGCTGTCATCCAGGCACTGTACTTCAGATAGGCTGATGTGTTCTATTTGCTAAAATAAATTCTTTCCTGTTGTCCTGGGCCCTGTAGCAGAAGCATGAGATAGAAGGGATTGGTGCTGGTAATGTGTAAGGTGTAAGGTGTGGGAGAACTTTCTGGAGCATCATGAACTGATGTGGCAACTGGTGTTGGATGCTACCAGATTTCCTGGTCTAAATGACAGTGTCAGTCTCAAAAGTGTACTTAAAATTAGAAATAATCAACTATAAGGGGACAAATATTTAATTCTATCATTTGGCACTTCTGTCATCATTTTTTTGGGCTCTGCTAAGATGTAATGTGGTATTTAGGGTTATTTATATTTCCAAGTAGTTGTACTGATACAAGGGGGGCCCCATTTTTATGCTAACATTTTTATGGTATCATTTTCTATGCTGGTATTTTGGATTCAATTGGTCCTGATGTTTAACAAATTAAACTTTGACAATATTTTCTTATGTATCATATAGATAGATATGTTAATAGTGGTGAAATAATACCCTAGTTTTTAGAGTTCTTAATGTTTATACAGTATTCATATATAAAAGGTTTTTATGAAAATGACTAAGTATATACATTTATGTTTGATGTATGTAGGCATTATTTGCCAAATTAATTGGTACACAACGTGTACTGATTATGTAATTTATTGTATTTTATGTATTTCTAATTATTATGTAGATAGAGGCATTTTAAAACAGTTATTTTATTGTTTAATTGATGTTTTAAATGGTTAATTAATCAATTGACTGGCCTATCTCATGGTATAAATAAAGGGGATGGCCACATAACACATTGTAACTTGATAAAGCCTGGGATCCCAGGCGGCTGTTTGTTGAATACTGGCGGTGGATTATTAAAGCAATTTTGACTTCCTTTCATTGACTTTTTCGCTTGGACTTGCTATTTGTGGTAAACCTACCTTGTGGCTAACATTTTTGTTGGATTTTGAACATTCCACTATTTTTTAAGCAATCTGTATCCGGAGTGATTTTTGTTTTCTGACCACAGTTTCCCTGCTCTTCTGTGGTCTTTTTTACAGTTTTTTGCTTGTGTCGCTTACTTTATCTATTCTGCTGTTTGCTTCATGATTCACCTTTATACTGTTCTTTTTTTCCAAATCCCTCCCTTTAACATTACCCGTGTGAAGCATACATTTTCATTTATGCCTCCCGACAACATTTAATTAATTTCTTTGGCCATAACATGGATGCAGAATTAGTAGCTACTGAAGATTTTGCTCATTTACTTTGATAATATTGTGCAGACCATGACATGCTCACTGTGTGTGTGTGTGTGTGTGTGTGTGTGTGTGTGTGTGTGTGTGTGTGTGTGTGTGTTGTGGGGGTTACATCTAATCATTCAGCCATGGTGTTATTTACAAACAAACAATATTTGATATGCTGAAGCCTGAGAGGACCAAACTCACAACATGGTGGGAGGTTGGCATAATGGTTAAAGTGTTTTTCTTACAAACAGAATGTGCAGGGTCTGAATCTCACATGGAGTAATTGGCTAGGCTTAAAATGACCCACAAGGGTAGTTAGCCTAGTACTAATCCATGAACCAAGTATGTACATTTACAACATATAGTGTATACATTTGTGTCTATAAGCATAACCTTTCCAGAAAACACAGGAATGCCTTTCCAACTTTATCCTATAAAGCTTCTTTGCATCTCTTACCCAGAATGTAAAACAAACTACACAAACAGCTCAATTAGATTCAGGATATTAAAGGTCATACTCAGAAAAATGTCTAGTAAAAGAGATGTACGTCTTCCTGGGCAGCGATCAATACAATGTTGGGAGTAAGACAGAATGGAATTGAGCTCAATAATTTACATTTGTAAGGTATATACCCTTCCCTCCCCATAGACATCTGAATTTGACAGAGGTAAGTAATGCATTGAACAGTGCTAGATGCATTTTGTTCACATAGAAGGGCATACAACTTTAGACACAGTACCTGCTGTATCTATATTCATAGGTTCATAGGTGTGTACTAGTCTAATGGCCCTGGAGCCTTTACAAGCCTAGCCCATAGAAGTGCCCTGGCATCGTGCTGCCCAATGTTAGTTCCCAGTGCCTCTATCCAGTAGAGCCACTGCAGTGATCCCTGTGGTGAACTTTCTATTTCCCATCCACTCATCAAGATTTTTCTTGAAGAGGGCCAGTGAGGTGCTCTGTTTGACATATATGGGAAGTCTATTCCAGAGCATGGGCATTCTCTGGGTTATGAATTTTGTAAATAAATTCTGAAAATATTTGACACAAAACTGAGACAGAATCTCTACTTAAAACTAATAATAGAAAGAAATACCATGATCAGCTGTGAAATAACCAATTTATTTCATACAATACAACTAATTGTGATCGTTCATAACTGTTTTATGATTTCCCATGTATTCATGTATACATTTACTTGAAACCACAAACAGATGCACAGGAGGACTTGCAAATTAATTCACACATACCCTTGCGATATACTTTTGTGTATTCTTTCTTCATCATTTGCCCATGCACTCCTACCTCAGTCTACCTTTGTTGTGGGTCAGTCAATTTTTCATTCATAACCAAAGTAAAAAAAAAAAATGTACTGAGATTACAGATTTGTGTTTTATAGAAGTGAATGCAGCACCTTATTTCCCCTACAATGCTGCTTGCGACAGTTAAATTATTGCTAAGCCAAATGTAAGCATTTGTCAGGCTCTATCTTTTCTGAAAATTGTTGGGTATGTCGAGAAAAAGAGAAACATGCAAACAAATCCTGTTATCTTTTAAAAGATAACATTGGACATTACATAAAAGATAACAAATGACTGATTTCTCTTAAGTAACAGGTTAGTAGAAAGAGCAGACAGGAGTATGAGATAAGGGAAAAGCAAAAGATAATCGCACTTGTGATGCATTTTGAGGCATCTTTCTCTTATATGTTTAAATGATTTGCCTAGTTTTGTACGTGCAAAAAAATGCCAGTGTTTCAGAAATGTTTGCACAGTAAACATAATGGGATATTATCCTCTATAATTATCTTTTAAAATGAATTAATTTCTAGTGTTGACAAACTAGATATGCTTTCACAGTGTTTGGTCACACAGTAAACAAGTAAAAAGGTTACAAGTTGTTTCACATTTTGCATTAGACTCCTGCTCTGGGCATCTGTATCCTGTGAAGTAAAATGAAATGTTATACATGTCCTGTCAATTTAGTGGAGAAAAAAGTTGTTATATTTAAATTTAGTTTCAGCAACAATATCTACAGTGCCCCATCTTAAACATATTAATGTGATATGAAATAGAACCAGCTAATTCCATTATGGATTCCCTACATATACTCAAGGTGAAATTGCTCAAGAATTAGTAGCATGCAGAAAAATCTGATGAATGGCATAATGCTGCATAATTTCCCCATAAGTAATCATTGCCGGTGTGGTTTCTGCTTGTTTGCTAGAGATAATTCACTTATTTAGGAAGATTTCTCACTACTTTCAGTTGGTGCAACTGTGGGCTTGGTATATATAAGTCCAGGGGCTTGCCCCCCAGCCAACAAATAACAGGAAGAAAATATGTTTTTCTCCCTCCTTCTGGACTTCAGATTCTTTTTGCTTGTTTGTTTGTTTTGTTCTTTTGAAATGTTGACTTTCAGGAAGTCATCATTTTATAGCAGACCCAAAATTATACAGCATCAAGTCTCACTTCTGTAAATAAAATCAAACCACTACTATCATAGACAGGCAAGCAGATTTTCTACAGAATTTTGGATTTTAGAAAAAATATTTTGGCACCTTGTTATAATAGTGTAAGTGGAAAAAAGATAACAAAAGATTTGATTACTTTATTGCCATTTTAGAGAGCTCCACTCATGAATATTTTACATCATCCTATGAGAGCATTGTTTCTTAGCATATCAATGGAACCTGAAAAAAAATCTGAAGTATTTGTGAACAATGTCACATAGAAACTAAGTGATACACGACTCACATAGTTACATATAAGAATACAGTTTTGGGACTCCTTTTTGAAACGCTGTTTTTTTAAATAATACAAATCACTCTTCCAAAGCACAGATCTGTCATAATAAATTTCTTTGTACAATGATTTTCATGAGACATGGTTTACTTATATTACTTAAATGTTAAGTCTATTAAATATGAAATTTTTCCTTCCAGTTTTGTTTTTGTTTTTCTGAGCTTATTTTACTATCTGCAAAACATCACCATATCTGTTTTTTTTATTTCTCTTCTGAGTACATTTAGATGTACATGTTAAACATTTTGACTTTACTCTACAGCAGACTGCTCGTTGCCTATAACTAACCAATGATAGTAACATATCTCAAAAAACTGCTGCAAAACTACAGGCTAGAATGTAGAACATAAAAATGAATAGATAAGCCTGGATGAAAGAAGAATGAAAATAAATATATCTATGTTCCAAAATATTATGTTTTCTTAGTATTTCTATTCTTAAAATCTTTGTTTAATATATCTAATCAGCTAGAAGTTATGCAACCTGATATTGCAATAACAAGCAGTACTTTATGTTTTCTTTCCAAATACTTAATATATAATAGCAAACAATTTCTACTAAAGGGCATAGAGTACTTATTAATTTTATATCCACTGAATACTCCCTTGGAAAATATATTGAATCTGTTTACACACCACCTCCTGCACTATTCAATAAATACACGACATTAAGATATTCCATTTCACAAGATATTTACTGTACACCATGTGACCAGAGCCTTTGTATATCTAATACAACCCACAAGGGCAAAGACTCAGTCCCCTGGAATGTAAGCTTAGCTCCCTTTTCTGGCCAACTGCAAAGAACAGTGGTCCATGATCAATGTCCTGTATGAGTATGTGTACTAAAAGAAATGCGTTTGTACTGTGATACAGGTTATAACTAGACACATTCTTCTCTGACTGAAGATATGTAAATAACTTCTGAAAATCATTTAAGACAATAATACAATTTCATTACTGAGAAGTAAGAAGAATTTTAGTTGTTGATAAAGTGAAATGTAATATACGCATCAGATTAAATGTGCTTGCTCTAACTTTTTATAGTTAAGAGCAGCTTGAATGAAAAGTAACTTTTGTTTAGTAGGTCTGTCTTTTGTTATGACAACTGATGCATTTGTACAGTTAATTACATATAGACAATTTCAGCAAATTAGTTCAGCCTCTCTTCCCTGCTTTTCGCCTCTGACAAAAAGTATAATTTTAATTGCACCAAACATGAAGACCTGTTTGCAAATTTTCTTCTAGCAGACAGAAACACCTTAGTAAGGTTTGTTGGAAATAGCTACTGCTCTGCTTTGAACCCTGTTTTATGTGGCACTTAATGTTGTGACTAGCTTATTGAAATGTTTAAAATACTCTACTTTTCAAATGAGGGATGTAGCGTTTATGTTTAACAGCTTTGTTTAAGCATTTTTGGTTGGTATGCTGATTAAACAAAAAAGTTAATTCACAGTGGATGCAAATTCCGGTTTTATCCATAATGTATATTCTGACTGCAGACAATAAATGAGGCATTAAATTTGACATCTTGCTTACAATAATGTATTTCATGTCTGTCTTTTCCCAGTGTAATCTTTGTATGCAAATAATTTTCAATACTAACTTAATAAGGTCTATATTTGCATTAAAAAATTAAAATCAGCACTTTATTTGGTATAACGTGATATGTTTTTGTTGTTTTCCATATTTTATATTTGCTACTCTTGGACTGCGATTTTGAATTCAGTTTGCATTTGCTTATAATGGCATGTCATTACTCTGCCGCAGTGTGCACTTCTCTTATGTGTTGACTTAAACTACAGGGTTTTGTCACCACGCACCAAGTCCTATGATTTGATTTTTGTCTAGAGTGCCTTCTATGTGGTATCTATATGTTCTCCCTGTGTTCACATGGGTTTTCTCTTGGTGCTCTAGTTTTCTTACACATTCCAAAGACATACAGTAGGTGAGTTGTACATTCTAAATTAACCATAGGTGTGACCCGCATGCATGCGTGCGTGCACGCTTGTGTGTGTGTGTGTGTGTGTGTGTGTGTGTGTGTGTGTGTGTGTGTGTGTGTGTGTGTGTGTGTGCGCATGTGCACTTGTGTGGTACAAAAGAAGGAAAAACATGGCAAGACTAATCACCTAGATGTGTAAACATTGGCTCTAAGTGATTCTCATTGTTTTTGCAGCAGTTATGTATAGCATAAACTTAAAACAAGTTTAGTACTTTTTACTTGACTGCCTATGCAGATAATCTGTCATAATTTACCAGCATTAAGTATGCACATGGATTTGTAAAGACCCATTATAAGTTTTTGTCAAATAAAAGTACAGTCTTCTAAATCATCAAGATGTTCAGCCATGTGGGGTAATATTTAAGCAATAGTGCTCTACAGGGTGGGTATTACAGGGATAAACAGACTACCTAGGGGTGTTTTGAGGCCCTCAGAAGGAGCATTTGGGGATGCTGACAGAACATAAAGAAATGCAATGTCGACTTGAGGCTATGGGCTCATATAGCAACAGGGTTAAACAAAGTTGTTATCCTAATGCATTAACTCAAATGAAGTTTAAAGGGGTTAGAGCACTGTAACTAGAAATAATTCAGATATGCAATTGTTTTAAGTTATAGTTATTTTACAGTGTCTTGATTGGAATGTGTTATATTTGTAAAACATATTGAATGTTATGGGCTATTTGAGTCACAAACTTTTTACAAATGTATAAAAAGGTGACTACTACAAGTGATTTTATTATATTTGATGAAGTCCAGATTTTGTTGTGGATGAATACTTAATTGGATTATATAGTACGGCTTTGTGATAGTTTTTGTTGTTTTATAAATTGAAGCTACAATGTGAGTCACACTTTGGGTTTGATTCTGTAATATACAAATACATCTAAAGTCATACACACACACACACACACACACACACACACACACACACACACACACACACACACACACACACACACACACACAGATAAGCACCCGCAAACACACACATTGCTTACATTTTTCTTAAGCTTGTAAAAGCTTTTGTACAACTTAGTTCACTTCTCTGCTTTCACCATTTGACAGAACAGTCTTCAAGCTTGTATCAACTTTTTAGGTTCCTCCCTACACTAAAGTACATTTTGCTAAGAATCTCTCAGATAATTAAAGCATGAGGATACACATGCATTTTTAAGTTAGTCTACTAATTTTGGCAGAAATATCAGTTGCACTTTTAATAAAAGGATAAGACTCTTTTGCTTGTTTTACTTGAAAGTTTTTACCCCAGCATTTAACCTTGCCCATTGTCCTAAGTGGAGTAGTGTAACAATGCGAGTTATGCTTATTTCTAACAAACTTGCTCGTATCAGTTTGGTCAGTCCTTCCATGGCAAGCTGAACGTTTTTGTAGTACTGCTTTCATTTGTGAGTAACAACAGCTCGTGTGACAGCCCTATCTCCTCTATTAAGGTATCCAGTTAAGTCCAACAGAGGTAATTCACTTCATATTATTAAGTACTAGAGTCTGTCTATTGAGGTATGTAAGGCTTTATCATATTAATGCAGTATTGTGCTTTGCCATCTGTTTGGCAACCACAAGACATAGTCAACATCTCTCTTTGCACAACAGTGAAATGACCCTGAATACTATGTTTACCTTACCCTTGTGAACAGGGAAAAGTACCATTACCCTTTGTTTGAATGTATCCTCTCAGGCTTTTGCTATCCTGTCATAAAAAGGTGTTTGTTGATGTTCTACTTGTGATTGGCGGTGTAGTCATCATTTATAGCACATACTCCATAATGGATTCCTTGCAAGAATCACATTCACCTCATATTGATCACAGACTAGATATATAGCTTCCTTGCCCAGTGACCATAAAGTAGCTTAAATGGTGAAATACGTGTGGATTTTTAGATCATATCCCTGCAAATAAAAAATAGATGAAGTAGGCAATTGCCTTAATTGCATTTATACTGATCTACAAGTGCTCTCAGCATGATCTTATAGAGTAGAGTTGAACCTGACTACCTGAACATTTGTTTATGGATTGTAGGTGAAATTGTTTAAGCAACTGCTTTACTGATAACATTTAAGAAACATGTTAGCACATCTGATAAGAAGATAACTCCACTGTCTGTTAATATTCTCTGGAGAACACTTACCCTGCTGACAATTTCTAACAGAATATTTGGTAACTTCTCCGTTGCTGTGGAGGGCACAGCCACCACTTGCAGGTAGGCAGTCAAATAATCTGCCACCACTGAGATATACCTCTTACCTGAGGTGCACTGGATTCTAAGATGCCCCTTATTATCTCTGGCTACTTCTGGACTGGTACCTTAGTAACAGTCATTAGAAACAAAGCACCCTTACATTTGTTCCTGCCTTACCAGGATTTTGACAAAACCTGCAAGCTGAGATACAGGCACTATACATGTTTCACCTTTCTCTCTTAAAGATCCTTCAAAGTTTCCCTTCTTGGAGGAATCTACTATTTTATGACAAATGCCTACATAGACTTGCTGCTACAAGTACTCTCTTCTCCTGAAGTTACTCCTTCCCAGGATATCCCAGAACCTTTGGAAAGCTATGGCTAAGGTTTTAGCTTCCTGCTACTACCCAGCACTTTCCCCTGAATTATCCATATTAGCAGCCTCTGTTGGAGGTGTAGACATTGGCTAGGTCTTCCCGTTGCTACTTTCCCTATGTGATTGTCTCCACTCCTGATGTGTATAACTGAGCATATACATGTTATTGTGCCATGAAACTCATTACTTAATCAGAACATCCACTGGGATATCATCAAGCATTGCAACTAGCTTACGTCTATTCCCTATTCCCATTCTGGACGAACACTGCCCAATGATACACGAGAAGGCATTTTTCCCATTGCCCTAAATTGAATGGACTGCCAAGGCATGTAATGCTCCTCTCTAATAACTGTAGTTTTATCTATAGTTATTAATTGATGTACTATAAAGCTTAACAATGGTTTCTTTACTCTTGATTAAGATATGCTAGAGGCTCTTAAAGTAATCTGGTAAATCCAGCAACTTTTTTTAACTAACAATCTCTCCTATTTATATGTGTTCCAGGCAAGATTTTCTCTAGGCTTTAGTTCTGAATTTCAATACACACATTTTTTTTTTTTGGGCGATATTGTTAATAGTTAACAATGTCGCACATTTTGGTCATTGCTTTTTCTTTATATAACAAAATATTCTTCTTAAAATAAGTGTCTGTATCCCATTATTCTAGATACTTCTACTGTGTTTGTATTAGCTATCAAAATGCAGGGTGATTATTGTATAATTTGATAATTATTTTATATAGGGTATTAATTACATAAATTGATCGTCAAATTTCAGGATGTTGTGTGTAATGTAATTACTGCTGTATAAAAATAATTTTGCTTCATTTATTCAAGATATAACACATTAACTTCCTCTAATCAAACTAAAATAGTACTCTGACCCAATAATATAATATTCAAATGAGATACCAGAAATACTTGGGGGATTGTGCTCTTGTGGTTTATTTAACACATCAAAAATTTCTATATGCCTGAAAAGTAAGTGACTAGATGTCTGATCTTTAAATATAATAACCCTTCATGTGTATCTCATTGTTATTTGCATGTCTGCTCATGTACTGACTGCCAGGGTTTCATTAACAGATGTTTCTGTGGTGTCTAATGTTTTTTTTGTATCTATGCTTCCACAGTTTGAGATCCTACATTACCATATAGATATAATTTTGTCTTCTGCCAGCCTAAACTAATGAGCATATTTGTGTTTTATCATGCTAAATTCTAAGTGTTTGCTGTGATGTATTTCTTCGTAGAGACATTCTTGATATACTGTTTTAATCCTTTTCTTTACCAGCTGCAGTTTTTCCTGAGATTTTTTTTTTTACATCAGCTACAACTAATGGACATAATTACTGTCCTCTCCATAACAATTAGATAAAGAAACCAAATACTGGCCAACTGACACCATTCATTTCCAATGGGATAATAGGAATGCCAGTTAGAAAAAACACAAAATAACAATGAACAAAGAACCAGTAGGTTTGTAGCTTTGAATGTGTTTGTATGATTTGAATGTAAATGTTGAAATCACTTTTACCTATCATATTATGTACAGCCATAAGTTCACATAAAAAAATATATTTTGCTTGCCATAGACTAACTAGCTACACCTGTTATTGCACATGGAGGGGTGGTCTCTTCCCCCTTCTTTGTCTTCCTACTTATACCAGAAGGATTAACAACACTGCAAGATTTCTATGAATTGTATTCAAGATAACTGCCATATCTTATGCCCATAGGCTTGATATTCAAACTGGCAGCTTTTGGGAAGCGTATGTACATTGATGATATTTTTTTAAATATTTATTTATTTATTCATACATGGGCGGCTGCGGTGGTGCAGCAGTTAGTGTTGCCAGCTCACAGCAAGAGGTTCTCTGGTTCAATTCTTGGCAGAGGTGCCTTCTGTGTGGACTCTGCATCTCCTCCCTGCAGTCACATGGTTCCCTTCAGGTGCTCTGGTTTCCTCCCACATCAAAAAGACATGCTGCAGGTGGATTGGACCCTAAATTGGCACTAGGTGTGAGTGTGCATGTGTGTGCCTTCTGTGCAAGATTGGGTGTCAGGCTGGCAACATGATACTGTAAAAACTTCGCTGCCAATTGTTCTTTTGTGGTGACCCCTAATGGGAGAAAGAAAAAGTATTTATTCATACATGAGTTGATTTCAACAGATGAAATACAACTGATCAAAACATTTTAGCTGTTTTGCGATCCATTAAATAGAAAAACATTGCACAGTCAGTCAAAAGGTGATGGTTTTATCTTCTGCTAGATTGTAATACAGTTGGCAGTGTTTCTTTTTTGTGAGTGTGCTGTGTACTGCATCTTTGTGTAAGTGGTGTCTGAGTTTGTGTTATCTATGATGTGACTATAAGGTATGTGGGTGTATATGAGCATGTTTCGTTGCATGTGCAGAGAATGTCAAGTGATAAGTTAGAGATAGCGTTTTGCAATGGCCTGCATTGTGATCATTGCTAGGTTAGATAAATGAATATCTATATCTGTATCTATCTATCTATCTATATATATATATATATATATATATATATATATATATATATATATATATATATATACACATATCTATATATAGGTTTACTATCAAAATGTTGAATGCACATAGTCTCATGTGCACTTCATCGAAGCATATCCAAAAAATCCAAACTGATCAAAGGGCAGAGTACCAAAATAAAACTGAATGGTGACATTTCTGACCACTCCACACCAGAAAACAAGTGCTAACACGAGTCAAAACGGGGACATGATTATGCAGTTCGAAATGTCTGTGTTTGTATTTTGCAGTAGTCAGGGTTTTGCATTCACGAAAGTGGTTCGATGTTGGGATCCTCAAATGTGTATATATATATATATATATATATATATATATATATATATATATATATATATATATATACGTATCTTAATATGTGTGTGTATATATATATATATATATATATATATATATATATATATTTTTTTTTCCCCTGACACTCAAAATTCATATAGTTGAGACAACATGTTTGAGTTTCCAAAAACTTGACTACAAAAAAAAATCCACATTTTTGCTGGATGGCAAGTCCCACTCTGCACCCCAACAGCCCCTACAAATTATATATTCTACTTCTGATATTGCACTACAGTGCAGAAATGGTAAATTTGCTGTTAAGGCATTTCTGTGTAGATCGTGGTACAGTGAGGATCAAGGAATTTACCCTTTTTCCCACTGTAGTGCAGTCTCAGAGTTGGAATATATAATTGAAAAGGGGAGTGAGGGGAGCAAGGGGACCTGTCCCCCAGAATAAATACAGATTTTTTTTTTTACATCCAAGTTTACAGAAACTTGAATACATGGTCTCAACCATATGAATTTCGAGTTTCTGAAAACTTGATAATATGACATAGATCTATATATGTATGGGTTACTTCCAGTTGATATATTCCTCGTTTTTTCAACAACTTTAGTGGATGTACCATTTTGTTGACAGGTGAGCTAATCAACAGTGCTGCAAGATTGCAATAATGCCTGAGCTGGGGAATATGCCTTTCTCTGGTATTATACAATCTCAGAATTGGCATACATAAGTAACTGAGGGAGCAGGAGACTTGCTCCTTACAAAAAAGATTGCAATTTAGTTTGCATGTTCCATGATTATGTCCTGCAGCATGCACAGCTTTTCAATCTTTTAAGATCAATGAGTATTTGTATATATATATATATATATATATATATATATATATATATATATATATAAATAAAATATATATATACATAATATATATATATATATATATGTGTGTGTGTGTGTGTGTGTGTGTGTGTGTGTGTGTGTGTGTGTGTGTGTGTGTGTGTGTGTGTGTGTGTGTGTGTGTGTGTGTGTGTCTCTCTCTCTCTCTCTATATATATATATATATATATATATATATGTGTGTGTGTGTGTGTGTGTGTGTGTGTGTGTGTGTGTGTGTGCGCATAGTTACCATGCAGTTCAGCTACTTCACAACTCACAGTTGCTCGATGTCCTGCAAGATTTTAATTTAAAAATGGATAAAAGTCTGATGGATTGTTGCTGTATTTGAGCTGGATGATGCCAACTTTATCAGCAGAGCTAAGGGCTCAAGTAAGATTATGGTGGTGTGACGGTGGAATTGGTATTTATATGTTAGGGGGTATAGGAAGGAACTCTGATGTCAGGAGTGAGAAGTGAATCCCCAAATAAAGCACAGTGTATTTATGTTTTACGAGTTCAGTGTATGTATTGGTGACTATGCTTACATTTTTAGTGGACAGTTTTCTAAAACTAATAACATGATGCAGTTGGTTTGGATGTCTTTGGTTTCATACTTGTGAACTATGGTATAACCAGATTTGTGTTTGTTTTATTTGTGTGTGCAAGTGTTAGTCTTTCAGCTTTAAATAGGGGTTAGGTGAAGAGTATATTGCTATACTGTGTGTTGTTCATGGTGATTTAGTGTGTTGTGTTTGCTTGTGTGGGAAATCCAAGTGTATACCTTATTTGATAGTATGAGATTCACTAGTGCGCATGCAATATTTGCTGAAATATGTGTGTGTGTGTGTGTGTGTGTGTGTGTGTGTGTGTGTGTGTGTGTGTGTGTGTGTGTGTCTCTCTCTCTCTATACATATATATATATATATATATATATATATACACACACACACACACACACATATATATATATATATATATATATATATATATATATATATATATATATAGAAAGAGAGAGAGAGAGAGAAAGAGATAGAGAGAGAGAGAGATTATATTATGGGCTTTGGTCTACATTTGCACTTGTTGACATCCAAATCACATAACACAATACATAGAAAATGCAAATATCTACCCACTGGTACACATGCACTGAGGAACAACCTTAGTGCATTCAAAACTGAAATTAAAAAAAAATTAAAAAGATCATTTTTTGCTGGGGCAAGCACCCCTTCAACCCCACAGCCCCTGTAAATTAAATATACTAACTGCAAGATCACACAAAATCAGGAAAAGGAAATATTCCCAAACCTTGAGAACTACTCGCACATGTGTTATCTAGTAGGTAATGGCTGACTTCTCATGATGCTAATTGGAAACTTATTCCATAGTTTTGGAAGGGATTATGTATGTATCTGCCATGTCTGTATCTTTGTTGCATAGTTTTAGTATTAGGTTCCTAAATCTGGTGTAAAGTCAAACAGCACTGCATTCCTAATTAGACATGCAAATGAAAGTAAATCAAACATTGGCAAGGATTCACAAAGCCTCCGTGTAAGAGTTATAACTCTTACACGGAGGCTGCAGTTAAACGGAGTGATGTCAGCATGCTTTGCATATTCATGAGAGCATGCTGAATCACACCTAAGTCTAACACGGTCCATGTAAGACACTAGGGGGCGTGTCCATAGGCCGAGCCCTGCAAGCGGACACGCCCCCAGAAGTGTAAAAGTGCCCAAAGTAAACACCCACAACAGAGTCCACGGAAATGTGAATAAACACAACACAACACATGCCCCCACAGACTATGAACATAAAATATATAAATGAACATGTTATATATATTTTTTAAATTGTAAAGATGTTTAACCATGAGTGCACTCGTTTGCACGGGTGTGCCCGTAGCGCAGCTACGGTTAGCAGTCAGTGGGAAAGCATATAAGAACTAAATATGCAAAATAAGCAAGGAAGCAATAGCGTAGCGGTAGAGATGTTGGCTGAAGAGCAGCCATTCATGGTTTGAGCCCCCACAACACCATTTTTTTTTTCAAAATAAGCAGGAAATAAGTCCCTGACAAATATGTACACATAAAACCACAATTTATGTAAAATGTAATGAAATAGCCCATTTATATTGAAGACATGTGAGGTAACAAAAGAATAAAAAATGCCAGATGTGCTCATAGCTGAGCTACAGTTTAACAGAGTGAGTGCATCTGCCCGTAGATGAGCAGTGGTTTAACTGGTGCAAAATGAGTGCCTGTAGCTGAGCAGTGGTCTAACGCGCTACATCTATGTGCCCCTAACTGAGCTGAGCGTAATATGCGTGCCGATAGCCAAATGAGGCTTAAAGCAGCGTACCCCATTTGTGCGGAGCTGCGCACCGCGCAAACAAGCTAACCGACGGGCAACGCTGAGCAAGCCGTATCAAAACTGCCTTTACACAGACACACCCCTCAGCATGTCTAGACAGTCATGAAAAATAAAAAGCAGTGGCCAGGTTCGAACCCAGGATACTATACACCATAGTCAAGGTACCAAACCACTAAGCCATGACAGCAGTACCTAGAAATGCAATAATAGCTAATATATAGGAATGAATACAAACTGGAGCATGACAATGCAGGTTTACTGAAGTTGATACAATTCCAAAATGGCCAATAGTCGGGAATACACAGCATAAACAATTGTAGAACTGACCTGCAGGCAGAATGACAGGAGTAGGAGAGGGTAGTTGCTTTCGAGCACAGAGGTGGGGTGTTGAGGAGTCCAGGTACATGGTCTGGCTCCTAGTCCATAATCATGAGGCCCAACTCATGCAGGGCCAGGTCCTCTGGGGAGCATACAGGGCCGAGGCGTGGGACCGGTTGGCTCATGATCTCACCAGTGCCACAGGGATTCCAAGGACTGGTGAGCAGGTCCGTCACCACCATGCGGACCTGAAGAGACGCAAGCAGGACCAACTGAACCTTTGGATCCAGGAGGCCCGGCAAACACCCAATGCCCCACTGCTGAGTAAGTAACATTTAATTATGTATGTAAGAAATTAAACTAGCTGATATTATGGAGATGTGTATTCCAATATTACTTCATTTATATTACAGCTGCAGGTGTCCGTTCTGCGAACCGCAGAGCCTATGGCGATAGGCTGGTGCGGTTGCGCCACCAGGCAGGTCAGTAATCCACTACCAGTAACTGTAAAGAAATATAAAAGTATGACAGTCAGCAAAAGAGTGCAGTGTAGTCAGTAAGGAATAAAATCTGCAAGTAACAGTGTGAAAGTATATGCAAGTATTGCTTGATTACAAAAGTGTGTTTCAGCCTATAAGTTAAACCGAAAAATGAAACTGTCTGACATATATTCTGAAATAAAAATGCCCTACCTGTAAAAAAACAGTACACAACCTGCAGCAGGCTGAAAAGTATAGCTGCAGAAGATGATGAAATCACATGTGTGAAATATATCCCTGTGGAAATACTGAAACATGACAGAAGTGAGACTGCTGGAAAGTATTGTAATAACTACAGGTAAAACATGTCAATAAAGCCTAGAAGTAAGTACCATCCTGAATAGTAAAATGAAAGCAAGTGAGAGAGTGTGGGAAAGTGTCATGAATCCAGCAATACAGTAGTAATATCCCCTGAATAAAGTATACTGCAGTCAAGACAGAATGAAATGCATGTGAGATTCAAAACCAAACAGCGAAATCTGTTCAAAGTGTTGCTGCATCTGGAATGTGTATCCCAAAATCTGGATATGTTGCTCTCAGTCTGCAATATGCAGATAGGATGATTGTCTGATATACCAAACATCCACACTTGTCTACAGCTATATAAAGCAAATGTAGGATGATGTAGCTGAACAAAGCTAGATATGAATGTGTATGAAGAACCATAAAATGTATATTGATGTTGCAGTAACAGTCCTATCACCAAGTTGAAATAGTTATCATATAGGAAACTGTAGTTAGAACAGTAGTGTGTATATAACTGTAGCTATTAGAAATGTACAGCATATGTATTGTTATTCGAAGGTGTTAATATTACTTTCTTTACCCCACCCTATAACCACATATAACCCATTCCACGTGAAAATGGTATGTGCAATCACAATTAACACCCCTGGACGTTTGTCCTGTTGGGTCATATATATTTGCATGTCCGTTGATGCATCTGCCCTGTTCATACATCCACACCTGATGGTCTGTTGCCATCAATTAACCCTGCATGTTGTTGGACTGTGTATTTCTGTTCAAATTATGCATGTGTTATGCACGCTGTTCAATGGTGTGAATATCTGGGTGTTTGGTTAATGGGAATACTAATGCATGCTGTTACAACTAATTGTGAATGGTATTATATGTCACTAACCCAAACTGTCATGACATAATGCAAAACATAGGACAACAGGGAAGGCGGGTTCCAGCGGACCCACCTCTCCCACCTCAGCTGGCGAGTGCACCTGGCACTAGTGCCGAGTCTGGACCCTCCTCCGGTGGCCCTGTGCCACCTGCGGGTGGAAGTGCTGCAGGGGATGGGGCTCGCCCCCCCCTCTGCAAGTGTGGCCAGAGGAGAACCACCACTCACCCTCCGTAGTGTCCGGACTGTGGTGCGTAGAGAGATTCGGGACTCTGTTCTCGAGCCCCTACACCAGCTCAAGGCACGGGTGGCGCAAATAATGGGCATGCCTGTTGCCCCACCTACACAGCCCCCAGCACAGCCCCGTCCTGGGCAGTGAAGGAACAGTGGCAACTGCCTATGGGTAAGGATATCAGTTCCACTGTTGTCATCTGTGGGCTCATGGGCTCTGGATATCCAAACCTCCGTCCCCGTCAATTGTGTAACCCCCCACACATGTCATACACCGCCCCTGTATGCGTCTTGTTTGTCTTGTCTGTTTACCTACCCAACCTACCTCCCCAGCTGTACCGACTTCCTTCACCTGACATACCACTCTCACCTGAAAAAAAAAAAAAAAAGGGCACTCTGTACCCACAAAAAAATTACGCCCCATACATAGCTGCCCATTCCGCTCACATGTCTGCTGGACATGGAACCTATCAATTACAATTGGCTGTACAACAAGTATTATTGTTGTCCTGACACCTCTCTCAGGGGTGGAAGGTTTCAAATGTCACACCAAATTACATACATATGCACAGCTGTTGCTGATGAAGAAATGGGCAGCTATGGGCCTTACCTACATCCCTCCTGCACATCCCAAGCTTGTTTCCCTACTGTCTTACCCTCTTTGTGACCCCTTTTTCACCACTTTCCTGTCTCCCCATTTTCTTTTCTTTCAAAGAAAATAGCGCAGGTGTGCGCAAGAGTAAGCACATTTAAGCGGTTGTAAGTGGGTGTGCGCTTGTGTGCACGGAGATAAACGCCAGTGCGCATGCGTGAGCTCCACGCAAACCAGCGCTAACCTGGTTACAACTGCTTAAAAGTGCCTTAGTCACTTTGATTGACAGGTCTTGTAGTCAGTTCAGAAGCAAAATAAAATTCCACTGGCAGTCACGAACCCAGGACCTTGGAAACAGTAGTATGCATGACTTACCACTAAGCCATGACTCTTACACAAGAACATTGTGCTAAAATAAATATATCATGTAATAGTAGGAATGAATGTAAAGGGAATATAGATGTGTAGTACACAAAGCATGCCATTTAGAATTACTATCAAAACTAGTGGATTTCCATAATAGTAGTGTGTGAACAGAAACAGCCATGCTAGTTGGTAGCTAGTAGGTAATAATGTCACTATAGCACCTTGCAAGCCACACACATACTCACAGCAGGATAATCACTGCCCATACCCCACAACCTCTTACAGGAACACATCTGGACCAAGTAATAAAATATGTGGAGCAAAGGCCCAAAACCAGGGACACATTACAAATAATGCTACAACAAACGCAGACAGTTCAGAGAGTAACAGGGTCTGCATTTTGTGGGATGTTTGGAAGAGTATGAAGTCTGAAACTTGAATGTTTGTCACCATATTCTGACTTGAGCCCAGAGTGATTTGCCAGAAAAAGGTGTGCATGAGATATTGACCAAAATATGAGGCAGAAATGTGGACAACCTGCAAATATCTGTACACATGACGGGTCTGACACCACCATATTTGAATAGTTAAGAGCCTAGACATAGCAACAGTGAATGACTTACAGGGATGCCCCACAGACTCCATGTGAAATGTACAAACAGTAGGCAGAAAGGTGTAACACATGCAATGGTAACTATGGAGTCCTGAAAGTATTCACCACTTGCATGGCAGAGAAAGTGTAGTAATACATATGCTCATGCTAACCCACAGTCACAACTGCAGCATACCAGACATTTTAATGGGTGTACCCCACTGATATGTACCATTCCATGAGGCAGATAACAGATGAACCTGAAAGTCTCTGGGGCCTGCTCAGCAGCATGCTCAAATACCCTAATAGATGTCAAGGCCCACACCATGGCCAGACCACACTGCATGCTGTAACACCCTAGCAGATATAGCAAGCATTCCAAGGTGTGAATGTACATGGAAAATAGGAAAGCTACAGCAGCACACTACAGTCAGGACACCTAGCAGGCATACAAGTAGTGACTGTAAAGGGCAAATATTGAAGCCTTAGCAACAAAGTGCAAGCAAAAGTGAAAGGAAAGCACACACACACACATTAACAGTAGTAGTAGTTGTAGGTGTCAGTGTACATACACAGTTCATACAGGAAACTGGAGAAATGAATGGAGGAATGTTAATCTACAACACACCTGGAAATATGAGAGAGATACCAACCTTTACACTCACAGAACATTGTCCACAGCATAACAGCATGGTCCCTGCCCTTAAAATTTGAAAGGGCTACGCCTATTTCACATACCTTTTTATAGCACTGTCCTGAAATCACAGTGAGAACTGCAATCAGTACACAACTGGCTACATGCAATTAGCAAATGCTGGCTAACAATTGGTGCAGAGGCCATCACATGGGCATATGCAGATACCTACAAAAGTATGCTGTACTCCCAGTCCACACATGCAATACTTTCATTGCACCCTGAGAAGGACTTGAGAGACAGACAGACAGACAGAGAGAGAGAGAGAGACAGACAGAGACAGAGAAAATTGCAATTAAGCAGACACAAACAAATTGTTCAGCAACAGCCACCTGAAAGCTGACAACTGGGAAGTGGAGCAGCAGGACAGAGAACCAGATGGCAACACAAACAGCTGTGACAAACACAGGTAATGTAAAGTAATACTATAAAGGTCTACATACTGTGAGCCCTCCATATGTGTCATTGGTCTGTATCCATATGTATATGAAGATGTGTAAAGGGCAGGGGACATACAGCAACTATCAGTGAAAGCTGTACATACATTTGTATGTGAGAGCATCTATGTGCACATATCAGTGTTGGTTGATTGTAGGTTGTAGTGCCATGTACAAAGTAGGTTTCACAGTTATGTATGTTTAGCAGTATGTTAGTGTGTGTATACAGTATGGTAGACAAACATGTTGATATACCTGTCTATCATATGGATACGTATGTATGTCAACATATGTATGTATATATATATATATATATATATATATATATATATATATGATATGCATTATATGTATACATACATAGAGAGAGAGTTGTAGGAATACATAGACAGATGTAGATAGCATATTGTACAAACATATATATGTAATGCACACATACAGATATAGATATATGTAGATACATATACATAGACAGACTGATCTGACTATCTACAGGTATGACTGTATATGACGACCTTCAACACACCCTGTCCCACCCCCTCTGTCACTCTCACCCCTCTGTGTCCCCTCCACATCTATAGCAATATATGTACATCAATATATATATATGTGTATATGTATACAGACATATATATATATATATATATATATATATATATATATATATATATATATATATACACATATATATATATATATATATATATACATATAGATATATGTATAGAGAGAGAGAGAGAGAGAGAGATGTATATAAATTCTGAGTGAAGCACATGTGTACAGATGTATTGCAACAGGTGCCTGGTGACAAAGGCATGGAGTGAACACCAGTGTCAAAACCGGAGTACCATACCACATTTCAAATCACATACACCAGTAACCACCAGATATGTGATTGGCTGCCCACCACTGCATGTGTCAGGGGTGAACAGGGTCATAAATGTGTACAATAGTGGCCCCAATGATATTCACAGTGGCACACTATCCCTGGAATACCTGCACATGGTATGTGTCAGCGAACATGGTGTGTCAGCAATGGACATGTAGGTCGGTGTACCCCTTCACACCACATAATGGATGCCATGGTATGGACCTCACATGACAGCTACAGATATGGAGAAGGACACAGTGACATGTACAACACTGTGACAATGCACTCAAACACATTACCAATGCACAGTGACTGACAACACCACAGAGTACACATATACTACCCACATAGAGGTTACCACTCCCGGATTTACATATGTAAGTCACACCCATGACAGATGTCCAACAACCATAGTAACACCTCACGCCATCCACAACCTAAATGACTGCTGTGTGTCGTCCGTGCCACTGCAATAGAGTGCACATGTGGAGGTAAAAGTTCCTACCCACAGATAAGACATACACTGCAATAAACCACACAGTTTTAAGAAGCATGACTCCCCATGAGTACATGTCACACATACCCCTGCTGAATGTTAGTCAGATAGGTAATATGTCATATGAGTCACCCTGTGTAACTGTGTGACAGCAGCAGGCACCATCACACCACATGTGTCACAATGGTCAGGGTAGCAGAACAGTACGCTGCTGTAGTCCCAGGGGCAATAGCATATTGTATAGTATTGTATTGTAATGTAATGTATTGTGTTGTATTGTATTGGTATGTTGAGGTGCCTCCTTCGTGGAGTGGAACCACTGCTGCTGTGCGCCAGTGTACAGGTACATATCCTGTAGTCAGGCTAGTGTTACATAGCACTTCTATATGTGTGTTTAGCTCCTGTCAGAGTTTATGTAGCATGCAACTGGGGATACCATCAGGTCCCATTCATGTTGTGTATTCTGCTGTCCTGAGGGTGGCTCTCACCTGGACATCTGTGATGACAGGGAGGTTACAGTCAGCTGGGATAACTATGTCTTATTTTGGGGGAGAGGGTGGGGTGACACCTGCACTGAACCTGTCTGCCACAATGTTGTCAATATCTGTGGTGTCAGTGAAATATTTGTTGTTGTGTACTAACTATGGGCATAGAGGATGGATCCTGACCAGGTTGCTAACATAACTGAAGAAGGCCTTCTGGTTATCTGTAGTGTCCCTCTTGATTTCCCTCTCAAAGTTGCCCATGAATGTTTGTATGATGGAAAATAGATCCTTACTAGTGCTGCTCAGACATGCCCTCCCTTTATGGAATTATGCTCTGTCTTGCAGTAGCTTCCATCTTCTGTAATACAATCTGTCTGTGGCTGGGGTCCACCAGACAGGATGCTGTCCCTTTGTGGAGAGTGTCTTGGTCATATATGGGATTGCATGATCCATGCATTCTCGGAGATGTCTGTAGAAAGCAATTGTGTAGGGGTCAGCATTGTGGGTTGTATCTGCCACTGGCCCAGTGGGCTGAAAGGATACCATGTCACTGTTACAAAGTGTAAAGTTTGCATCTGTAATGTTATTCACTATAGTCGTTTGTGCTGGTGGTGGAGGTGGGATATGTATATCCAGGGCAATCAGTGTGTGGTCAGCTCACAGTAGTTGATGATGTAGGCCATACAGTACCTAGATACAAATGCCCAGAGTGAGGAGGTGCTCTTGACCTGAATCAGTGTTCTGACTGCTGGGGTTTGGTAGTATGTCATATGGAGTGTGCCAGGTACTGTTGCACAGTTGCTGGCTGAGCACTGATACCTGGCCATTTACATGTGTATCCACCAATAGACAGACAGATGCTATATATGTGAGATATGTTGTATCATAACAGTCGAGTAGCATGTGTAGTATGTGTGCCAAATTCTGCTGACATATATTGCTGATATCAGGTTATTTTCTTTCTCAGGTACATGGCCCACCTGCAGAATCCCACTTACTCCACAGTTGAGGATGAGGAGATACACCAGAGCCTGGTGCGGGATTATGCAATACTCTTTTCCCGCACCAGCCAGAATCAGCAGGAGAGGGCTGCACTGTGGCAAGACCTTGTCCGTCGGGTAAGTGACATAGGCACGCATAATAGGACATATGAGCAGGTACGACATCACTGCAGTGATTTAATCAGACATGTCCGTCAGCGTGCATTGGATATCCACAGGCAACAGGTCGCCACAGGTGGTGGGGTGGCTACACATCCCCCACTCACAAGACTGGAGGGACTACTCATGAGTGTAGTGGCTCCAGTCCGCCAGCAACAACAACAGCAGCAGACATGCATTATGATGGAGGCTGGAGCCACGCAGCAGCAAGACAGTGAACGTGCAGGTAATATGCCATATGTATAGTTGACTGTTGTGTACACTGGTAGTTAATGCATGTGTGAGGTGTGTCCTTGGTTTGTAGCTGTCACCATAGTATTTAATGTGCAAGTGTGATATCCTCAATATTAGCAGCTGACCTGTGAAAGGCGACTGTTGTACTACTGACCTGTATCATACTCAGTAACAATGGCACAGTTGTGCCCACTGACATTAGTTTCTTCACGTCTGCAGGTCCATCTGGTATAACAGCAATGCAGCCTATCCATGCTGGTGAGTGTGTATTAACAATTCCTGTAATAGTCTTGATAGTAATAGTACTATTTGGCTCACTAAGTAGTGCTCTTTGTATGCATGTAGGTGTGTCTGTGTCTGTGTGTTGATATCACACATACTGAGTACTGTACAATTGTGTGAAACTGTGTGCATGTGTGCATGTGTGCACCTGTGCATGTGTGCACGTGTGCATGTGTGCATGTGTGCACCTGTGCATGTGTGCAGCTGTGCATGTGTGCACGTGTGCATGTGTGCATGTGTGCATGTGTGCACCTGTGCATGTGTGCATGTGTACATGTGTGCACCTGTGCATGTGTGCATGTGTGCATGTGTACATGTGTGCACCTGTGCATGTGTGCATGTGTGCATGTGTGCACCTGTGCATGTGTGCACGTGTGCATGTGTGCATGTGTGCACCTGTGCATGGGTGCATGTGTGCATGTGTGCAGCTGTGCATGTGTGCATGTGTGCACCTGTGCATGTGTGCATGTGTGCATGCGTACATGTGTGCACCGGTGCATGTGTGCATGTGTGCATGTGTGCATGTGTACATGTGTGCACCTGTGCATGTGTGCATGTGTGCACCTGTGCATGTGTGCACCTGTGCATGTGTGCATGTGTGCATGTGTGCACCTGTACATGTGTGCATGTGTGCATGTGTGCATCACTGGTAATGTGTAGACATTGTAAACTGTGTTTCCTGTTTCCCTCCCACAGGTTCTGGTGCTGCTGGTGTCATGTAGCAGGGAACCTGAATCAGGTGCCGTGGGTACTGATAATGATGACATCTGTGTAATGGCACAGGAAGGTATGCCAGGGTCCGCCATTGGTCAGCCAATTGACAGTACACAGCTGTCGACCCCATCAATGCGCATAGTTATCCTGCCAATACACCCTTTGTCACCAATGTCCCTAGGTGATGGACAGCATACAGTGGGCATTGACCAGGGTAATGTGGTATCTGTGGCACATGCCTCCCCACACAGCAGCCATGGGCATGGCCCAGAGATGGTACCACACAGACAGATGTCCAGGGGTTCTCGTGGGAGCATCCGTGGGTGTATTGCCCCTGTCAGATGTGCCCACAGAGGTCTTACAACCTCAGCTATGTTTCGGGCTGTCATGCAGGCACAGTCACGTATGGAACGGTACACCAGACAGGGTCTGAGGGAGCTGACAGCATGTCGCACAGCCATGACTGACAGTATGCGTGACATTGCGGCTGCCATCCGTGATTTCACCGATGTCATAGACAGACGTTGTGGGGACATATTAGACCGGTTCCACAACTACATGTCCATGAGCCAGGGCGATGGTGGGCTGTTGAGGCATCGATGTGGCCGTATGCCAGCAACAGCAGCAGCTGGCAGTTGTCGCGGATGACAACAGGGCCGCGGCCACCCCCGTAGTGCCAGCAGCAGCCCCAGCAATGCTGGGTCTGTGCTGTCATCAGACCGCCCCAGGAGACCACGTGCGCATGGCTCTGGCCAGGCCCAACAGGGATCTGTGTCCAGTAAACGAACACCTGCTTCTGATGACAGTACCAAGTCTGGGTTGGTACCGGATATGGTCCGTAGCACTCCTGCAAGGCACAGGTACCATGTCCGTGACCAGAGACACTGATCTGTATGACCTGGCAGGTACAGTCTGTTGCTGTCCACAAACACCAGTATATGGCAGCCATGAGGTGGAATTGTGTGCATCCATACACACATGCAAATTGACAACACCTAGGGCTACCGCATACACACACACACTGCATCAACATTGCCCCACCTTCTACTACTGTCCCTCACCAACACACATACACATACATGTCAATCGGTGGTATCGGTGGCTGACTCAGGCATACCAAGTTCACACCCTGTGCATATGATGAAACTGTGCCACCTCCTGCAATCTGTAACAACTGTGCAGGTACAGGTTAACATGTTGCTGATGCACAGGGTGACCACATAGATGTGTAGTAATAGTATCATGTTGTTAACAGTACTGTGTGCTGAATTAATTGTGGGTATATCACAGCATGCCTGATGCAGTAAGTGTGTGATTGTCATGTACTGTTGTCTACACCCATGGTAAGTACCATAGTGTATCATCTGCACATGTTGGCATACTGGTGGTAATGATGTCAACAGAAGGCTACATACATAGGTAGCACAGGGGATAAGGTAATGAATGTAGTAATACGCAATGATGGACATGTAAATTGCAAGTGGCATGTTGCCCACACTGGACTCTGCAATGCAGATGTTTGAGGATGTTGATATGTGTGCAGTACTACACGACTGGTACAGGACACACAGGAGCACCCTAGCACTGCATGCTCACATCTCATACCATGCTAGACAGCCCCAACACACAAAACTAACTGTCACAGGAGGGAGAGTCCCCATATATGTCAGGGATACTGTGGTGGCAGGCCAGGTAGCATACATCCTACTAAGTATGGAAACACTGAGTGAAGGCTCAGTGTCTGTTATTTGACATGTGTATTACTGCAGGTATGAGCACATGGGTTTCCATCCAGTTATTGTACATCCTGACAGTACATGGTCTGTACACTTGTGTGCACTGAGACTGGACCCTAGCCATCTGACCCGTGTATTTCCATGTACATGTGCATAGTGCCTGCATATTTGCAGTGTTATCTACTGGAAGTGGTACAGCTTGTTTGTTGTACAATGGACTACATGCAGCCCTGTTTACTGTAGCTTTGTTTGCATGCATGTTTGCTTGCAATTACCCTGGAATACTGATCACACCTGCAATGCATAGTTATAGAGCTTCTGTGGACTCCTAGTGCCATCTGCATAGCTTACTATATGTATGTCCATGTCCCACTTGACAGGATGTCACTGTTTGTCCTGTTCACATGTGCATTGCCTGTGACACAGTGCATATGACTTACCTGGCATGTGTCCACGTGAGCAGTCATATATGCTACTGCTAACTAATCACAGGCACTACACCTTCACATATTCATCTTCTGTTGAACTACCTGCTTCGCTAGGGACAGCCTGCACCTGTCACCCCTGGGCTTTCAGATATTGGCAAAGGCTCTTGCTACCCCCATAGTGCCTATGTTAGGCAAGGCTCAAATGACAAACCCACCTTCATAGGTATCACAAGGGATAAGAAACTAAGAGTAATGCTACCCAACGCCAGAAGTCTAAACCTCCAGATGTATGCACCCAAAACTCTCCTTGGCATGGAGAACATTGATATCTGTGCAGTAACAGATGCCTGGTTCAGGGCACACCAGCACTACCAGGTTTAATCTGGTTGATTTCTTTGAAACAGTCACCAAGGCCATTGACGAGGGGAAGGTGGTTCACACAGCCTACCTGGACCTCGCAAAAGCCTTCACAACAATACTCCACTTGGGCATTCTAGAGAAGCTCACCAGCTTAAATATAAGCCCCTATGTCACTAGATGGATTGCACAGTGGCTCAAGGACAGAACCCACATGGTTAGAATTGCTGGAGCCATGCCAGACTCCAAACCAGTTACGAGTTGTGTCCCACAAGGCTCAGTCCTGGGACCTCTCTTGTTTTGTATATATTTATTGGAGGTACAGGCCAACACGGACGGACTGTGGCTGACCAAATATGCAGGTGACTGTGAACTGGCCACCATAATCGACTCTCCAGCCGACACAAGCAACTTCCAAAGGGGCATCATAGAAACAGACAACTTGTGCCAGAGCCATGGCCTTCAGCTGAACAGTGTTTAGAAAGGGAAATGTGCATCCTGTAGTCTGTTCACCTAGTTGCCAAAAGGGACATTTCCCTCACACACACTAACCCCCCTCAGCCAAAAATACACACTTGCCATTTGCAGGATTCAACCCCCTATCTGACTATGTTATGACACTCGAGACAAACACATTAGCAGAGTGTGCGATTCGCATTACTGGGAGGTTTCCCTTCTCTTGCTGTACTTATAGGGTGCTGACATCATCAGTGTTTAGAAAGGGAAATGTGCATCCTGTAGTCTGTTCACCTAATTGCCAAAAGGGACATTTCCCTCACACACAATTGTACACACACTATCCCCCCTCAGCCAAACACACATACTTGCCATTTGCAGGATTCAGCCCCCTACCTAACTATGTTATGACACTTGAGATGGACGCATTAGCAGAGCGCGCTATACTCATTACTGGGAGGTTTCCCTTCTCCTGCTATACTTATAGAGTGCTGACATCATCGGTGTTTAGAAAGGGGAATGTGCATCCTGTAGTCTGTTCACCTAGTTGCCAAAAGGGACATTTTCCTCACACACACTAACCCCCCTCAGCCAAAAACACACATTTGCCATTTGCAGGATTCAAACCCCTATCTGACTATGTTATAACCCTTGAGACAGACACATTAGCAGAGTGTGCGATTCGCATTACTGGGAGGTTTCCCTTCTCTTGCTGTACTTATAGGGTGCTGACATCATCAGTGTTTAGAAAGGGAAATGTGCATCCTGTAGTCTGTTCTCCTAGTTGCCAAAAGGGACATTTTCCTCAAACACAATAACCCCCCTCAGCCAAACACACACACTTGCAGGATTCAAACCCCTACCTAACTATGACACTTGAGACGGACGCATTAGCAGAGTGCGTTATTTGCATTACTGGGAGGTTTTTCCCTTCTCCTGCTATACTTATAGAGTGCTGACATCATCGGTGTTTAGAAAGGGGAATGTGCATTCTGTAGTCTGTTCACCTAGTTGCCAAAAGGGACATTTTCCTCACACACACACTAACCCCCCTCAGCCAAACACACACACTTGCAGGATTCAAACCCCTACCTAACTATGACACTTGAGATGGACGCATTAGCAGAGTGCGTTATTTGCATTACTGGGAGGTTTTTCCTTCTCCTGCTATACTTATAGAGTGCTGACATCATCGGTGTTTAGAAAGAGGAATGTGCATCCTGTAGTCTGTTCACCTAGTTGCCAAAAGGGACATTTTCCTCACACACACTAACCCCCCTCAGCCAAACACACACACTTGCCATTTGCAGGATTCAAACACCTACCTAACTAGGTATGTTATGCCAGTTGCAACGGACGCATTAGCGGAGTGCGCTATTCGCATTACTGGGAGGTTTTCCTTCTCTTGCTATACTTATAGAGTGCTAACATCGGTGTTTAGAAAGGGGAATGTGCATCCTGTAGTCTGTTCTCCTAGTTGCCAAAAGGGACATTTTCCTCACACACACGACTCCCCCTCAGACAAACACACACACTTGCCGGATTCAAACCCCTACCTAACTATGTTATGATACTTGTGACGGACGCATTAGCAGAGCAAGCTATTCGCATTACTGGGTGATTTCTTTTCTCCTGCTATACGTATAGGGTGCTGACATCATCGGTGTTTAGAAAGGGGAATGTGCATCCTGTAGTGTGTTTTCCCAGTTGCCAAAAGGGACATCTCTCTCCCACAGGCTTACACACACACCAATCCCACTCACACACACACACTGAGCATTTATAGGATTTAAACTCCTACCTAACTATGTTATGACACTTGTGACGGACACATTAGCGGAGCGCGCTATTCGCATTACTGGGAGGTTTCTTTTCTCCTGCTGTACTTATAGGGTGCTGACATCATCGGTGTTTAGAAAGGGGAATGTGCATCCTGTGGGGAGGCAGACGCCAAGCACACTCTGGCTAAGCTGTCATTCCCTAGGGCAAACAGCCTAGTGTTGACCTATACACCCATATGTTTAATTGTCAAATGCACATTATTTGTTGCTGATAGACTGTTTGCACATCTTTATTGCCATAGCATTCCCTGTTTGTATGAACAACTTGTGCATCTGTGGAAGATGTTTGCATATGGGAGGGATCCACTATATCACATATGTCTCTGTAGTCATTTAACTGTGTGCACTGGGCAGACTGCTGTAATGTGGTTGGTTCCTGGAATAACACGTGAAAATACCAGATATGTGTGTCCAACTGCTAAACTGAGATTTGGCCTAAGTGTGTGAGCATGCCCAGTTCAGCCTTCCCATGGCATGTTGTCTGACATTTATCAAAGTGTGTGAGCATGCCCAGTGTGAGCATTCCATATGTTGAACTCTGCAGCCCACCACATTTGTGGATGAGTGTGAACCTCAACAAATATCACCCGTTTATGGTTGTGTGTTGTGTGTCATGTTGTGTAGTTACTGTACAACTGCTTTGTGTGTGAACACAACAGGATTATACTGTGCCTGCAGTGTTTGCATGGGATACTTTGCATACAGTTGTCAACATCCTTTCACACTGACCTAACACTGTAGTACTGTATAGTGTACTGGTAGTACTTTGACTGTGGTGGACAGTATCCTGGGCTTTAGTGCTATCACTGCTTTACATTTTGATAGTGAGCACAACAGCCTGGTTAGGGGCCAGTTGTGTACATCTGACCATGTTGCATTCTGTTCAGATATGAACTACTTAAACCAGGCTTGTCCAACATTGGTAGTGTATTCCACAACATAGGTGTACATTTGCAAACACTAGCGATGTGCCCTAGTCCATGTCTAATGCTAGTTGGAGAGTGTGTTTGTCCTTCAACACACATTGTAAGTGGAGTTTGCCATGACATATGTCATGGTTAGTATACTGTGCCTCTGTCTACCTGTGACATGACAGTGATACCCAGGATAAAGCTACCATCTCCCATCCACTCATCAAGATTCCTATTGAGGAAAATTGATAAGTGACTCTATGGGTAGCCTGTACTGGGAGTTCACTCATGGGTGGGGGTGGCTTCTGTGTTATGGATCATGCAGTACAGCTTGTCCTATGTAAGTCAGTGCTGGGGTTCAGGTCGCTCATGTGCATAGCTCACTGCCATTCAGATTGTACAAGGTGCAGCATGTTTATTGATACCAGCAACACAGGCAACACATGGCATCTGTGCAAGCTCTTTGATACTCCTGGTGAGGTACTGTTGGGGACTTTATGGTTGATGGAGGTGTCTGCTGAGGTACATCCCACAGGGGCTATTGTAGTCAATTGTACCACTGATGAAGGATGACTGCAGAGCCACAATGACCTCTCCTTATCTAGATCTGACAACCTTCATAATTAGGTGGGTATATGGTATGTTTCTGTAAACACTACAGCACATGTTTGTCCAATGCAGGATATCTATCACCTTGTGTCCCCAGGTCTCTCATTACATGTTAACTACATAATGGGTTAACACCTATGTGGTAATTGGTGGGCACTTACTGTATATCCATGGGGGTTGACTATACACTTTTCTGCAATTAGCTTGCTGACATGGCTATGGCACCAGTTGTCTGTTTCTATGTGGCCCTTTTGTGGGATGCTTGTGTCAACTGGTGGATCATATATGGTGAGCAGTTTGTAGTCCTCTGCAAACATGTTCAGACACAGTCCTTCCATGTTTGCCTGTACCTATGGGACATATATACCAGACGAGGGAGATCCCAGGACCAAGCCTTGTGGGATGCCAGTTATATCTGGTTTGTAGTCTGACATGGCTGCAGCATGTCTGACCATGTCTGTTCTGTCCTTGGTCTGGTTTGCAACCCCTCTACTGACATAGGGGTTTATATTTAAGCTGGTGAGCTTATCTATAATGAACATGTAGGGTATTGTATAGAAGCCTTTGCAAGGTCCAGCTACGCTGTGTGGACCACATTGCCCTCATCAATGACCTTAATGACTGTTTCAATTGAGTCAAACATGTTTAGGGGCAGGATCTGCACTTAAGAAAGCCACACTGGGTAGGGTCCGGTGTCAGTAGGTCCCCAATATCTTTATGTCTGTGGTACATGCTGATCCTTTCCATAGCTGTGCAGACCGAGCTTCTCAGGATTCTGGGGTAGTAGTTTTCAGTATCCATTCAGGCAACACCTTTGTTGAGAAGGACCACTGTTGTTGTACACTGCTCTTTGGGTACATATTCTGTGGTAAGGCTGACATTAAGCAGTAGTGTGATTTGGCATTCCATTCATCTTGGAATCCATGTTGCACTCAGCCCAGGACACCATCTCATACCATTGCTGCTGTGTGTTTTGCTTTGTAGATGCTGGCTGTTACCTCAGCATCTGCAATGTCAGGGGGCCAGCAGTCTGCTGGGATAGATATTCTGCATTCTGGGGGGGGGGGGGGTTGCACTGCTCCTGTCAGGATGTATGTTGGCAATATGTGTGTGTGTTTGTGATATGTGTGTGATTCAGAGCATATCTGTGAATTCCCAACACGGTTCCTACCATCAGTTGTGAAAGCCTTGGGATTATCCTTAGTGTCCTGTACAATTTGTATCTTCATAGGTTCATAGGTACATACTAGGTTATCCACACTAGGGCATTTGTTAGCCTAGCCAGAGTGTGTATGGCTTTTGCCACCCCTTGCTATGTGAATATTATGGCCATTTATGATTTGCTTTGCTGTGCCTCTGTCTGGACATGACACAGTGAAGACCCCCAGTGTAACTCTACAATCATCCATCCACTTGGCAAGATTCCTGTTGAAGAGTGTCAGTGAGGGGCTCTGACTAACATGGAGTGGGATTCTGGTCCAGGGTGTGGGGAGCCTCTGGATTATGTATCTGTCCGACCAGCACATCCTATTTCATTATTTGTTGAGGTTGACATCTCTCACTCTCACAGCTCTGATGGCTTTGAGTTTTCTGGGGTGGAGCATGTCCATTACTCCTGTGTTGGGCATGGCCTTCTACAACAGGCATGCAATGCCTCTGTGTAGGCAGTATGTGACTGCATTCAGCTGGGGTGTCTACAGCCAGGCAGCATATGACATATATTTGAGACCCTTTATCCTCTTGGTGAGGTACCTTTGAGGTCTTTCTAACTGCTGCAGGTGTCAGGTAAGGTACATCCCATATGAGGCATTGTACTAGATTATGGGTGTGATAAGAGAACAGTATAGGGGCACAATGACCTCTGTTGATGTAGATGTGAATCCTTTCCTGATATGGTGTCAAATGTAGACAGTCTTCCTAGCCACATTGGTAATGTGAGTGTTACATAACAGGTTACTGTCCACTTGTGTCCCTAGGTCCCTGATTACTCCTTCCATACATAATGGTTTACCACCTATGTGGTAAATTGTGGTACCTTCTTTGGTATCTGGTGGGACATTCATACTGTCCAGTGTCTTCAGGACGGCTGGGTGGGGTTCCTGTGTGCGAGAGTGTGGTCTGTAGCATGCTACAGACTGTACAGCAGTCTTGCCTACAGTTAGTTGCACATGGGTGGACTCCAATGCCTTGTGCATTGTCAGTTACCTGGATGTATGGGTGTCTGTGCTGAATATGGATACTCACCCTCCTTTTATGTTTTGTTCCAGGTTTTGGGGCCATGACACATGATATGTGGTATAACCTGGTAGTGCTGGTGTGCTGTCAGGAGGCTTGCAGCAGATTTCTGTCACTGCACAGACATCGATGTTCTCCATACTGGGGATGGCCTTGGGAGCATGCATATTGGGGTTTACACATCTGGCATTGGTCAGCATTACCCTTATGTTTCTTTCCACTTATGTTTTCTAGGGTGGTGGGTTAGTCTTTTTAGCCTTGCCTACAAAAGGCTCTATGGAGGTGGCAAAGGCCTTATCCAATATCCAGACGCTCAGGGGTAACAGGTGCAAGCCATCCCAAGAACAGCTGCCTGGCTTGTCAAGCATGACATCCCAAGCAGACAGACATTGGATCCCCTTGGAATGACACCAGTAAGTGTGCCACTTGCTATGACTGATCATTCCGTGTTTGTACTGTGGCATTATTCTTGGTAAGGGTAGGATGCTGCAAACAGTGAGTGTCATACCGGCCTGGACTACATAATCAGAGAGATCATCTATGTCTCTTTTCATGTAGTCTAGGGAGGTACATCTCAGGTCATTCACACCAGCATGGACTATGACTGCATCATATTTCTACTTGCTTTGGAGTGACCTGCATACTTCTGTTATGTGGCGTATTGTGGCAGCCTACAGGCAGCTTACTGTACCCTTTCCCTTGTTCAGTCTGGTGTGCGGGACAACAGTGTGTCTGACTATGGAGTCACCTATTACAACTGTATCAGGCATGTTGTTTCTCCTTCTGGCCTGTGACTGTTTGGCACACCAGCTTTGTGTACTATGTGTTGCATGTGCTATATTTGGAGGTTGTTTGATTGGGTGTCTGCTTTAGAGGCCTCTGTTGGTGTGCTGTGTTTGTAATTTGTGCCTCCGGGAATGTTTTTCTGTGTTTATGTGTTTGGTTTGCAGTTGTGATAGGTCTATGTGGGACTGTGTTTGTGGTGTGTGTGGTTACTTTCTCCTCCTGACTAGTTTTGGGAGTACTGAGTTGAGGGAGCTCAGCCTCCAGTTTGGATAGATGGTTGCATCTCTCACATATATTTGTATTTCTTGGGTGGAGTTGGGGTTGTCTGTGTACTTGGGGCAGGTGTAACATTGCCTCAGGATTCACAGATTCAACTTGTTGTGGCTGGCCTTAGTGGATTGTATGTGTGGACAGATTGTATTGCCATACTACTGATCAGTGATTACTTCATTGTTTATGTTTGCTCTATCATGTAGTAGCTTCCTCATTCTCTTGCATGGTTTGGTTATGGCTGGTGTCCACCATGCCAGATGCCTGCGTGTATGGCATTGTGTCTTGTTTTAATTTAGGATTGCATAATCCAAGCATTCCTGGCAGTGTTCATGGAATGGCTGTATTACAGGTTCTGAGGTGTGGCCCATATTTTGCACCTGCACAGGACCTTTAATGGATTCCACATCAGTTTGGAGGAGTGCAAATATTGCTTTACACATGTTTTCCACTGTGGTTTTCTGGCCATGGACTGTGGTCAGGATTTGTATATCCAGTGTGATTACTCTATGGTCTGGTTTTACCAGTGAGCAATACACTTCTCGTCTTGCCATCCAGTACCCATGTTGCTGATTATCACATCCAGTATGCTTACCCCTCTTGTGGGAGTGGTACGTTGTTCCTGGGCCTTTTGGTTTATGGATTCTATGAACTTTTGTCCTACACTGTTGGAGCTAGTATAATGCTCCCAGTCTATGTCTGGGTATTTTCAGTCACCCAATATAATGTGGTTTGGAGGACTTGATATATTCATGTATTCCAGCATAGGCCAGGTGCAGTTCCTGGTGTTGGGACAGTAGTCTGTAGCAGGCTATAAACTGGGGGGCAGTTTTAGCCACTGTTACTTGACCATGGCTAGTTCATGCTGCTTCTTGTTGTAGTACCAACATGGGGGTGTGGTTATCCTTGACAATTCTTGCTAGTCACCCTCCTTTTGTAGCTTGTTCCATGTTTTGAGGCTGTACAGCACTGTATGAGGTGTAACCTGGTAGTGTTAGGGTGCTGTTGTGAGCCTTGACTCAGTTTTCTGTTACAGCGCAGTTATCAACATTCTCCATACTGGGTGAGTTTAGACTGCATGCATCTTGCTGTTTCGACTTATCCCTTATCTTATTCTTATCCCTTCTGATACCTATGGAGATAGGTTTGTGTTTTGAGCCTTACCTATTCAGGGCACACTGTGGGTAACAACAGCCTTTGCCAGTATCCATATGGCCTGCACTGATAGGTGCACGCCAGTCCTAGCAGGTGGAGCATCATGTCATGCTCAGCATGTCATCCCAGACTGGCACACATTGGATCCCCTTTGACTAACTGCGATACTTCAGTCAATTATTGCACTTGATCATCTCATTGTCATATTGTGGCATGATGCTTGGTGAGGGTAGGATGTTAGTCAGGGTCCTCAGGTGTGCATATAGTACATGGTGTTACATAACTTAACACATGGCATTCATGCCTCAGGTGGTGCTGCAGGGCTGCCTCTGTCGGATGCGCATATTACACTTCCCTGTACATGTTTGTGAGCAGGTCATGTCATTGTAGGCATCCATGTTATTATTTGAGTGAGTCAGAGGGGTATCATTCCCAGGGTTCCTACTGAGCCAGTGTATGTGCTATGCGTTGCCTCTTTGCCAAGGCCAGGGCATACTGGGCACGCCTCCTTCTGCCTACTGGGGCAGGCTCAGGTTGTTCCTCCTCCGAGTCACGCTCTGCCTGTGATGGCCTTGGCAATGGTGGGGGCTGTTTGGCCCAGCCCTATGCTGGTCCTGCTGCAGCAGTTTTCGCAAGATCATATTATGTAGCATAGCACATACCATGACAATTTGGGTACATGTAGTTGGTGTGTACTGCAAGGCTCCACCAGATGTGTCCAGACACCGGAACCGTGACTTGAGCAGCCCAAACACATGCTCTATTACATTACGTGTTTGTGCGTGTGCCTCATTATGGCGTTCCTGTTCAGGTGTGTGCGTTTCTGATGGGTGTCATCAGCCACGGCTCCAGTGCATAACCTGCATCCCCCACTAGGTGTCCGTGCGGGATGTCCCCAGTGGCAAATGTCTGGTACAGCTGCATCAAATGCCAGATGTGGGAATCATGGTAGCTCCCAGGACAGCCAGCACACACATTCATTATTATGCCCTGGGCATCACACACAACCTGGCAGTTGATGGAGGGGAAGCCCTTGCGGTTGATGTATGCCCTACCCCACTCACCGGCTGGTGCTTTGATGCGTATGTGCGTGCAGTCTATTGCACCCACTACCTCAGGGTATTCCACTATTTGCTGGAAGAGATGCATATTGCTGGCCAATACCTCATGGGCATTGGGGAAATATACATGATCACCAACATGTGCTGACATGGCATCCAGGAACTGGTGCAGTACCCTGGAGGCTGATGCCTGTGATATCCCCATCATATCACCAGTTGGTCTCTGGAAGGTACCTGTTGCTAGTATTCTTAGGCCAACACATACCTTGGTTTCCACTGGGATGGGTTCCCCTCTGTTGGTTCTGTGTGTGAGGCGTGGCCTGCACAGCTCCACTATTTGCTGCAGGAGGTCTCTGTCCACTCTATAGTGCTCTACTATCTCCAGCTCATGTAACCCGTGGTAGGTGACCCTGGGCCTGTACACTCTTCTCCATCTCCTCACTGTGGGTTGTCTGGCACCATCTGCATTGTCATCACCCTCAGCAAGTCGCCTATGTCTCATTATGACAGCTATGGCAGCCCCTAACATTTCTGCTCTGAGTTCAGCTTTTTCAGTTTTCACTTCTAATAGCTTACTCCTGTCTTGCAGTGTCTCTTGAGAGAAACATCCTGAACTGCTGTTTGCAGAGTTTTAAGTGCTGGGCTGGACTACTATTCTGCCTGTGTAATTGCCTGCTTCTAATTGTTTTCACCTGCTAGCTCCAGCAGTATTCCCTGCTAGCTTCCTACTAAATCTGTTGCTTCCTTTTTCCTTTCTGTTTCCTCAGGGAGGAGCCGTGTGCAAACCAGCAGAAACACGCTCACAGTGGCTTACACGCGCGCACACATGCTTACACGGTTCAGATTCTGCTTATTCAGATTAAAACGCGTGCACACCCGTGCAAACAGTGTTAAACATCTCCCAACATGCTCCGACATGCTCAGTCTGCCTTACACGCGCGCACACTGCCTTACTCGTGCTTCATGGCGCACACACGTGCGCATGCACACCCAGCAAGAAACTTTGGTGTAGGCAACAGTGTACACCTTCCATTTCTTGACTTTCTCATGCTTATCTAGTGGCACACCTCTTTCCATGATATCTGTCTAACATCTGTCATGTAACTCTGACCTCCAATGAACTGTATTTCTTTCTACCATTCCCCCCTATGATGTCACCTATCTCCTACTCTGTTCCTCCCCCTTCTGTAACTCTTACACTACTCAGACTGTGCTCATTTGCTATGTGACAGTGATATTCAGTATCCTAACACTCATTTGCATCAGATTGCCTACTAATGCTTAGTTACATCTCTTAGACTCAGCTTCCCCCCTTAGCAACCACTACACGGTGGCCATGTTGGTTTTGGTCTGCTGTTCCCTGCATTGACATTCCATGTATTGCATAAAACCCACATTTGTGGGTTTATAACCTTCGTTTTTATGTTTTATACAGCGCGGCCTGTTTGCGCGGGGCTGCGCTGGGTTTAAACATCGTCAATCGCCGAAAAAAAAAAAATGATATTTTTAATATATTTTCATCAGGTTACCTTGCCAATGGCCACATATTTGGCCATTGGCATGCTGCCTGACACATATGCACTCTTTATTTGGAGCTGACATGGCTCCATTGCGGTTTTTGCAGAAACGTACTCAGTTGTCAACTGAGTACATTTCTGCAGCTAAAACGGCTCTTACACGGGCTGTTCTGGGCTTCCTGGATCACTAATCATCCTCATTTGCATGCTATTCGGCTGCAAGTGAGGTGATTAGCTTATCCATGCCCACTCCGTGTAAGAGACGTTTTAGCTTGTCTCTTACACGGACTTTGGGCTGTTCCTGGATCGCGAAGGCTGCATGGAGTCTTACACTACTCTTAGACTCCGTGCAAGCCTTCATGAATCCTGCCCATTATCTTGTAGACTACGTACAGATCCCCTCTAAGTAACATATGAAAACAGAAAATAGTAGTTCATAAAGCATTTTTGAATACTTTTCATTATGTAACTTTATGGCTTTTTTGTTAAGGCATCTTCAGTTCTATCAAGTTGTTTAAAGGCTGCAAAATGCAGTATGTTGTAATAGGCTGGATGATGTCTAAATTGGTACAATGATCTACCTGACATTACTATACATGCATTTTTGAAATAGATGGGCTACGCAATGTGCTGCCCTAACTTCTTATTTATTTAGTGGTTTTGATTAACTTGAAAAGTTGGACTAGGCCATGACAGGCCATTTTTTTTCAGCGGAAGCCCAGGGGGATAAGCTCCACAGTTAAGAAATCTCACAAGATGTCATACAATATCATGCAATAAAAGGCAAAACAGCAAATCTTAGCTATTACATACAAGAGACAACAGCTAGTATATAAAGAAAGAAAGAAAAAAACCCCAGAAGATATAGAGCCAAATCATTATATTTCACAAAGGTGTATTTCAGTTTTACTGTAGGAATGATAAGCTACTAGGTTGTCAGATGAAAGCCAGAATCTTTGATAATACAAAAAGACCAAAAGGGAAATACAGCTAGTAGACAAATGGATAGGTTGTAGCAACATTTAACCAGGTGACCTTTTGGGCCATTAAGGATCCAGTTCATATGTTCAAAGGCTCATAGGAGATTACTAGGCTAACAGCTTAAGAGCCCTTTCAAGCCTAGCAAATACAACCAAATTTACCTCAATATATGGCCGTTAAGGCATGAAAATGTTGCAGGTTTCTGTCAATGCCTTGAATATTTTATAGATTGCCCCTGTCCATAAAGGATACAGATACTACCCCAGGTGTGAATTTATGATTTTACATCCAGTTATGCAAATTTCATTTAAAGAGAGCCAGGGAAGGGCTCTGCTTAATGTGAAAAGGAAGTCTGTTCCAAAGAAGGGAAATCTCTGAGACACATATCTGCCACTCCAGCATGTTTTGTTTGAGCCATTGACTAAGTTTAGATCCCTAGATCAGATGATGCTTCTGCTGTTTGTCTTGAGGATGTGTACCAGCTACATCAGGGCTGGATTTTTGAGTGCTTTATAGGTCAGACATGGTTCATCCCAAGATAGTCAGCAGAAGACAGTGTAAAGGGATAGGGCTATTAGTCTATCCACATAGGACATGTTGTCTATACCCTGCATTTAATTTGTGAGGCACCTCTGAGGTTGCTGTAGCCAAATGGTACATTGTACTCAATTATTGGTCTAACAAGGGCTGAATACAGTGGTATAATAATTTCCTTGGATTTGGATGCTATGCATTTACTTATAAGTTGGGCCACATGGAAGGACTTTCTCACCACTGTGGACACATGGCAGTCAAAGTTCAAGCTATTGTCTATGTGTGTACCTAGATCTCTCACTTCTGAGTCTACTTCTAGGGGTGTGTTGTTAATGCTGCAATTTGTGGGGGTATTTGACTTCCCAAAGTGTATGATAATGCATTTTTTTGCCCTTAGCTTTGGAGGCTATTTTTACCTCAAAGGCTGCTTTCAGAGACTTGCCTAGTATCCTGATTTGTTTGTTTATATTAATGAGAGTTTTTGCTTTCTTGTGCACATTCCCTTCTACTTCTCTACAGGACTATCTTCCTTTCATTGTACAACCTATTAACAACAGGGGTCCACCAAGGTAGCGTGTTTCTGCAGTTTAACCTGAGTTTATTTTGGTCTGGTACTGCTGATTCTATTTGATAGTAAACTCTCAGTTAACCAGCACCCATGTGAATTGGTAGATGCCAGGTAACTGTAGTTTCTGGTTGCTTGATAGTTAATATTAAAAATATGCCTAGTACCCTATACTATTTGTTTAGTTTGACTTGTTCTTAGGTTGGGAAGATAGGGAATTTATTCCTATCCTCTTTTTTAAAACTCTAAAACTCTAAAAACATAAGGTATGTTTCTGCAAGGGGGAAACAGAAAGTGCAACACATGAAAATTGTACTGATTTCTTTGATTTTGTTTTTCTGGTTGCTTGAGAGTTCTAGTTGCTTGAGTTCTGGTTAACTGAGAGTTTACTGTAGTTGTTTATAAGGCTGTACAGGGCTTTTGTGTATGCCTATGTATAGGATTCTGTGTTTTCTTGACTTGGGGTGGCTTGGAAACTATGTATGCCATTATTTAATAGGAGGTAGTTTGCTTTATAAAAGTTCTTAAAGTTTTTGGGGTTTAGGTGGAGGGGATTCAGTTTTACCTTAATTTCAAGGGAGACCACTTTGTTATCTACTCTTACCAGTGTGGACATCACAGTAGTGGGGGTGCAGATTAGCTACTATGGGTCTATATCATTACATTGAAGAGGTGTTTAATTGAACGCCTCTTCGTTGACACATAAATACTGAACGCACTAAAGCGTGAACGCTCAGAACACCAATTTCTTTCCCTGGGAAAGAAATCGGTAACACAAACACACACACTTTCAAACATCACAATGTGGGGGGCTTTGCCCCCCACACCCCCCAACATGGAGAGCTGTGCCCCCCACACCCCTAACTAAATATACCAACTCCAAGATTGCACTACAGTGGGGAAAGGGGCAAACACACGGGGAAAAAAATCGCTGTTTTGAGCATTTGCGCTTTAGTGCATTCATTCTTTATGTGTATAGACAAAGAGACGTTTGATTGAATGCCTCTTCAGTGTTCTAATATAGACCTGCTACTACAGGGTATTTGAATTTACAAAGTCAATACATTTTTGGGCCTGCATGTTAGTGGTTGTGATTGCCTCCCAGTTAATGGAGTAGTAGTTAAAATCACCCATAAATATGGTACTGGGCTGGATAGTGAGTGATTAAAGTAACTTCAGTAGGATGTATGGGTTTCCAGGTTCATGGTTGTAGACTTATAGCCAGTATGAATTTGGTAATGGATTTTTCTCAGTGTTAGTTGGACACGGAGTAGCTCAAGCATGTCATATTGTTTGACCAGCCTTGAGTGTAATTAAACTTTATATAGATAGATACACCTCCACTTTTGCTTTTTCATGTTCAGTGGTTGGCCTTAATGTATGAAAGGCATTATAGTCATGCACTGTCAGAGTGCTTTGAACCAAGTTTCAGTAACTGGACAGATGTCAGCATTCACCAGGGTGAGGAGAGTTTCTAGGCAGTGCAGTTTCTTGTTGAAACTCCTAGCATTGAACATTAACACCTTTAGCTCGTCCTGAGTAGCTTTTGTTACGTTGAAAGGTTTATCTCTTTGGCAATTCTAAAAAAGCACTATAGGGATGGATAATGATTTGGCCAATATCAAAAAGCTTAGAGGTGACAGGTGAAGACCATCCCTGGCAGAGCAGCATGGCCTGTCAACCATGTCCTCCCAGGCTGTCAAGTATTGCACCCCTTTGGAATGACACCAGTAGCTAAGCCAATTATTAAAGTCAATCATTTTCTGTTAGTATTGTGGCATCATCCTTGGAGATGGTAGTCTTAGGCTCATACCAGCCTGAGACACATATTCTGAGAGCTCAGTCATGTCTCTCTTCATATAGTCCAAGGAGGCATGTCTCAGGTCATTCATGCCCATATGGACTATGACTGAATCATTCTGGTATTTAGAGGTAAGTGACATGAGTGCTCATGTGATCTGATGGATCTTGGCCCTTGAAATGGACAGAAGGAGTACAAGGACATTATTTTCTGGAGACTGATGATCACCGGAAAGCCTAGTAACTACTTCATAGGTGGTAGCTTGGAATTTGTGCTTTTATATGCTCCTGGTGAGAGAAGGAGCAGAGTCCATTGATTCCTGACTGTTTCTGGTTGAGCAGTGAGTGTCTGTGCATAATGTTCCTGATTATTCTGGTTGCTATTCAAGATATCTACAAGGAAAAGGCTACAACAAGCCTAAAGACCTCTACATCATCTGTGACGACTGTGGATCACCAAACAGGCTGTGGCCTGCTTGTCATCTTGGGATCAGTGCTAATGTTTTGCTTCTGGTGAGAGAAGAAGCAAAGGAACACTGTATTCCAGCACAGTGAAGCTGTGGTGAGTCCAGCACTAGTGGTAGCCAGGTAGTAGCCATTCACACGACTCCCCTCTTTTCATTATTCTTGACAAGCTAATTCTTTGTTTTCAGTGAGTACTGCTTCATTTGTTTCTAACTTCAGAATATCTGCCTAAATACTTCATCCTTAAATTATCAGGGTCTACTTATTAGTTTTCACTCATTGGCATAGACACAGACACCTTCAGTGACATTTTTCCTGTAAAAGCAATATTGAAATGTCACCATTACCTAATTGCACACAGGACAACTAGTTTACAGTGAAAAGCACTGTCTCCAGAGTTGCAAACCAGATACCCCTGACATTATCACTATCTAATCAATAAAAATGGGTCTGTTGCCATGGATTTGAACTTTCCCACTGTCTCCATTACCAGCTTGGTGGATATGGACATCCTGAGGAAATTGCCTCATGTTTGCTAACAACCAATTAATTCTCAAACAAACTGATATGGTATGTGAGAGATGTACTTACACAATGTCACTGGAGGCAAATATCTCACATAAAAGTACTCCTAATGTCAGTAAGGTTGTCAGTAGTACACATACAGCACCCATCACACACAATTCAAAGCAGACATATAGACACACATATGCTGAGGCACTTAAAAGTAACCTTCCTAAACCTGAAATACCTCCCAGATGAAATACACATAATAGATACCCCCAGCATCCCTGAATGCACTCTTCTAAAGCAACACCCACATCAACACATACAGCCACGTCTCATGGAGTCTCTACTTCTAAGCCCATAAGGCAAGCCACCACGCAGTCTGACATTGTGGTCATTGGAGATTGCATCATGATGCACACTGATGTTCTTCTCAATAGGCTGAGTAAGGAAAAAGTCATGGTCATTTGCTTATCAGGGAATAGGATCTGCAACATTAACCATTCTCTCAGGTCATTTGACCACAAGTACCATTATGACTTAGTCATAGTCCATGTGGGTGTAAATCACCTGAGACATACCTCCCTAGACTATAAGAAGAGAAACATCATGGAGCTCTTGGAATATGTAACACAGGCTGGTATGAGCCTAGCACTGAACAGCATTTGACCTTCTCCAAGCATGATGCCACAATATGAACAATGATGATTGACTTTAATAATTGGCTTAGTTTCTGGTGTCATTCTAAGGCGGTGCAATATTTGTCAGCATGAAAGGAGATATTCAACAGACCACTCTTCTTTGCTAAGGATGGTCTGCACCTCTCCCCTCTATGCTTTCAAATATTAGCTAAAACATTGTCTTCCTCCATAGCGCCTTTTTAGGCAATGCCAACGTGATAGTACTTCTGACATTGCAAATCAAAACCAAGAAAATGTAAAAGTATTACTACTCAGTGCTAGGAGTCTTAAACAAAAAATTCCACTCCCTAGAAGCTCTCTTCACCCTAGAGAATGCTGATGTCTGTGCAGTCACTGAAACATGGTTTAAAGCTGCAGAGACCACACTGACAGTGCAAGGTTATATTGCCTTTCACACATTTAGGCCAACTACTTCACAGACAGGGACTATAGGTGTAGGTGTCTTGATTTACATCAAAAACAAATATACCTCAAAGCTAGTCAAACAGGACAATGCACTTAAGCTACTCCATGTTCAAATCACCATAGGCAAAATCCAATACCACTTCCTTGCAAGATATATGTCCCCCCTCTATGAGCTAGGAAACCCATACCATGCTTTTAAACTTATTGGAAACATTCATCATCAAACTGAATACCATACTCATGGGTGAGTTTAATTACCCCTCTATTAAGTGGGAATCTTACATGAATATAGGCACAGAGATTCCTGGATTTTCTAAACACAAACTCCCTGGACCAGATTGTCAATACACCAACCAGGGGTGCAACCCTACTGGATCTGGTTCTCACTAATATGGGAAAGTGCTGCACACCCCTTAGTGTAAAGTCTTCCCTGGTAAGGTCAGACCACAGAATGGTCTCTTTAAAGTAAAAATAATACCTGGGCTCCCAGCTAACCCTGGAATATTCAGAACTGCTCTAAAGCTAACTTCCTGCTATTAAGTGATAACCTGGCCAAATTTCAAGCTCCCATAAACCCTGAAAACACTGCTGCCTATGCAGGACTGTTAACACACTCCTAATACAAGCATGTAAATAGCTGCATAGAGGCAGCTGTACCCACCAAGAAGAAGTACAAAACTATCTCAAAAAGCAAGCCAACCTGGTCGAATCACAAAATCAATAGGCAAAAATCAGGTGGTGTGGCATCCGACAGGATAAAAGCACTATCATCAAACCAAACATTTAGATGACAAATCAAGTCTAAAAACTTAAGGTAAATTTTGCCTTCTTGGCCAAGGACAACCACAAGGCATTCACCTCAAAGGCAATACACAATTGTGTACAGAGCTCATTGTAAATGGAACCACCTATACTGAGCTTTCCAAAGAATGCCCACAGGAAATGGAGAACAAAGAATGTGCCCTCAGTTTAGAAGAAAATGATCTAAGAGAAGAGTTGCTTGGTTTAATAGAAATGGGCAGACATATTAAAATCAGTGAAAGAAATGTACTGCAGAAAGTTAATAAACCCCCAAATGGTAGAGGTTTGATAAAACAAATGAACACAGTAATTAAGACTGTTCATAGAGATTCATGCAATATAACAGAAGTAAATAGGATATATTACTGTGTAGCTAAATTAATAACAAATAAAGTCTTACCATAAAAACACAAGGTAGTAAGAGAAGGAAAGGGGGGAATCAAATACCATCATGGAATTATAGAATAGAGAAAATTATAAAGCAATTAAGACAAGAAGTGTCACTGTTAGAAGAGTATAGATGAGGGAACAGATCAACAAAAATACTCAGAAAGATAGATGGGATAAAAGCAATGCACAGTATCAGAACAGATTGGGATCTATCATGCACTATCACAAATAATATACTAAAAATATTAGCACAGGGAGAAACACTTAGAAGAAATGCAGATAACTATAAATGGAAAATGCAAAGTAAGCAATTTTTGATGACCCAAAAAAGGTCTTACAATGAATTGTGCAACAATGCAAAAAGAATTGAAACACCACCAAAAAAAGAAGAAACAGATACGTTTTGGAGAAATATTTATGAAGATCCTGTGGAACATAGCAAATATGCTAATTGGATGAAAGAAGTAGAAGAAAGAATAAGATGTTCAAATGTACAGGATATGAAATGGGATAAAGTAAAGGCCAGAGAGACTGAAGTCAAGTTAAGAAAAGCTCCTAAATGGAAAACCCCAGGCCCAGATGCAGTACCTAACTTCTGGCAAAAAGTATTGCCATCTTTACATGAAGATTTAGCCAGGAGTAAGAACTATTTATATGCACACCTTGACCAGATACCGGCCTAATTAAAAATAGGGAGAACAATACTCCTACTTAAGAGCGATCCTGCAAACTATCCTAAAAACAATAACCTGCTTTCTGACGACATATATATACTGGAATTGATGCTGTGGAGTTTACAGTCATTTAGAAGAAAACTCAATCATGGCAATAGAGCAAAGGGGTAATAAAAGAAAGGCATATGGATCAAAGGACCATATGCTGTTAAAGTCATAATGGAGAACTGTAAAAAGGGGAGGGATCTGGGTATGGCATGGATAGACTATAAAAAAGCATTTGGCAGTATCCCACATTCATGGATAAACAAGTGCTTACAAATGTATAAGATATACCTTACACAGCTTGATTACATTACAGCAGTGATGAAACAGTGGCAATGCACTTTGCAGTTAAGCCATGATAAAGGACAAATTATTACTTAAGGGAAAACAACTGAAATGAGGATATTGCAGGTTGACTCTCTGTCACCACTGCAATTCTGTCTTTCCCTAATCCATTAAGGTGTCTACTTAACAGATTAGGTTGTGGCTACAATTTGGCTCCCAGAAAGCAACAAAGTGTAAAGACTTCTCATCTTCCTTTTGTAGATGATTAAAAAATGTATATTTCATCAGACGAGGAACTGAAAGCACAACTGCAAGTGGTTAAAACTTTTTCAGATAACAGAATGTCATTTGTTCTTGATAAATGTGCAAAAGCAACTTTAACAGCAGGAAAGCTGCACCAAGAAAACATCAGTTTGGGACAAGGATGTGCTATAAAAGCACTTGAACAAGAGGGAGTGTATAAATATTTGAGAAATGATGAAGGATCAGCAATAAAACATGAACAAACATGAATAAAACTTAGTAAGGAATATTTTAGAAGATTTAAATTAATATTGAAAACAGCAAAGACATCTAGGAATAAAGTCCAAGCTATAAACCAATTTGCTCTTCCTGTCCTAACTTATAGTTTTGGAGTGACTGACTGGCCCCAAAAGGTGTTTCATAGGTTGGACAGGAAAACAAGTAGGATGCTTCATGCTCATCAAATGATTAAAAAATCACTGCATACCAAGATTATATATTTCCCTTTCTGAAGGAATGGACCTCCTCAAAATTGATTACAGGTACAGATTTGCAATCGTGGGATTGCATATATATCTGCTAACATCACAAGTCCAAACATATTGAATGTTTTGAAACATGAGTAGAATAATTCAAAGACTTCCCTGATTAGTCTAGCAGAAGCATATTGGCATCAAGTTGGAATGGAAATCAAGCCAGAAGTAGATAAAAATTAGGCAGGAACTGAATGTGCCAAAAAACAAAATGAAGAATATAAGGTGAAGGATCAGATGAGAAGGCAAGAGATGTGGAAAATGCATAAATCTACTTGCAATTATAGAAAAATCTTTGAACAATCTCATGTTGATCAGGATTGAAAGGAGAAATGGTTAAGGAGAGGTGAATTTAAGCCAAAAGGTTAATATTGATGTCCAAAGATAGTGGACTACATAGACAATGGTTTACAAAGTCCATTGAACATGTGGGAAAAACAGACAAATGTAGGTTTTGTAAAACAGAATTGGAAACAGTTGCACACCTTGTTGCTGGTTGAAAAATAGCATGCATTGTGACTGAGCCGCAAAACTTCCATCCATTAAAAAACAGAAATGATTACTTTTAACTCCATAATAGAATGTAACATCTATTAAATATAAACCATAATTCTCATGCTTTGGAATCCAGTCTTTGGAGCTTAATCAAGAAAAAAGCAGGTTCCTTGATTCAGTCCCCAGTTTGTTCTTGGGAAATGTAGGTACTTGACACGTATTTTACAGGACTTAGTCCAGTCTATTATTTTCAATATTTGCTACATGCCAAATTACATTTTATCCTGCCTGAACTAAATTGTACTTCAAAGACCCTTTTATCTTTATTTGAAGCCCATATATTTACATTAGCTCTAAAAAATATTAACTGACTGTTTTAACGTATTTCAAGGATGACACTACCTACTGTCTCACTATGACTAATACAGTCCAGTTCAGGGAGCTTGAAATCATTACATCATATGTCGTAAACAATTATTTGACCACATGATGGGTAAAGTTAGTGCTGAAGATTCAAAATCACTTGTAGCTTATAATAAAGCATTTACAGATGTTTTAGATGCTCTTACCACAGGAAGCATATGGTCTTAATCTACAGTACGCCAGGAACCATAGATAGATCATAAGCTTAGTACCAGGCAATGACTGCTATGGTGGTTGGACCATTGCTTCTGCAGGACTAACCTACCTGAAAAATAACTTAATCTGGGTGATTATATTAAGCATGTTAGCTTGAAATATTACATAAGAAAAGATTGTTGGCGTTCAGAGAGATGTCTAGTCCTTCATAGTGGCTGACAAAACTCTTGTTGCATAGTTCACAAAACCTTTGCTACCTTTCTTGGGTTATGCTGACTAAATTCACCAGGAAGAGTTTGTATGTGTACTCCCAGCAGTTATTGAACTTGTTCCCAATATGTATAAATTTATTACAACTCAGTTGTGTGGGACCAGTGCTTTTCCAGGCTCTTCAGTTTTTTTTTTTTTTTTTTTTTTTTATTAAATGTTAATAAATAAAACATATAATGAGAAAAAAAAACTTTAAAAACCAAAGCCAAACACAACTATTTAACTATTTACAAAATTCCACAACAAGATTCCTTTGAATAATGAAACAATTAATACTTTCTTGAAAGAGGTGTATTCCCATCATTGTTAAAAGAAGATTTGGTGAACCCCTTTCTTGAAAAGCTGTCTCTGGGCCCAAAGTTTGTGGAAAATGATTGCCCCAGTTTAACCCACCATGAATTAATAACATTACTGAGAAAGTGGTTTATCTGCAAACAGCATAATTTCCAGCATCTCATTGTTTCTTAGAACCTTGTCAGTTAGTTTTTCAAAAGCGACAGAGTACAGAAACAACACTTATTAGGATTGTCAATCACCTTCTCATAGCTAGAGAGAAAAAGTTATATTCCATTTTAGTTTTCTTTGACCTGTCAGCTGCATTTGTCACAGCAGACCATGTGATCTTGCTTGATTGTCTAACAGCCTACTGTGGCTTTGGCAGCACTCTCTTCAGCTGGTTTACCTCATACCCTTTGGAATTCCCATTGAAGGAGATTCTGTGGATAAATTCTTCTGCTATCTACCAGTGGTGTGGGAAGCTTTTCAATCATCAGTTCTCACACCGTTATTCTTTATAATGCACCTGTTACCATTCGAAAAAGTAATTTAGATGAGGGACATTTCTTATCAGTCTTATGCTCTTGATACTCAACTTTATTTCTCCTTTACTTTTGAGAAAGACCCATGCTTTACTCAGACTAAGAGTCTGCCTGGAATCTATTTCTCAATGGACATTAGGATACTAAAGATCTTTTGCAAATGGCACTCTGTGCCATTCTCTAGTTCCTCATCTTTTTTTCAGATATACGTTTTGATGCAAGATTCTACTTGCACCTAAACAAATGTATTTACATGGCAGTTCCAACTAGAGCCAAACAAAAAGGAAAGTATAAATGAAAACCAGCATGGTGCTCCACCAACATTAGGAGACTATATAATAAAAGAATGAAACTCCTTAACACATATGATGCAACAATGTCCGTCAAATCAAGGAAATAGGTTCATAGGTTCATACGTTGGTACGAAGGCCCTCGGGCCTATAGAAAAAAAATCTCCAAAGCCAACTTCACGCTTCTTAAGACAGAAGTGGCAAACTTCACGACACCCATGCTGAAGGACAATAGAGGTATGACTGCTGAATCCTACACAAATGCACTTTATAAGCACTTACAAAAATGCATGGATCGTGCAATCCCTAACAGAACCAAGATGCTATCCTCCAAACAGAGGAAGCCAATCTGGTGGTCACCTGCCATAAACAAACTCTACAACAGAAGAAAGAAACTGTTGCAAAAAAGAGTAAAATCCCATGACTGGAGAAACTCCATAGTCAGCCTCAGTAAGAAGCTGAGATCCCTGATAAAATCCTCCAAAGCTAGTTATGAAAATAAAATTGCCACTGACTCTAAAGACAACCACAAAGCATTCTATAGCTATGTCAAGAATCTCAATGGCAACACTCAGATCTGCTCTGAGTTGCAGCACAATGGCACTAACTATACAGAACCAACTGATATTGCCAACATCCTGGCAGATAGGTCCAGTGCTAACTTTACCCCCCTGTCATCCCCTAAAGGGCCCATCTCTACACCAGAAGAATGCAAAGTTCCTGTAATCACGGCTGGACAGGTAAAAAACACTATCCAAAGCCAAGAACACAGCATCCATGGGACCTGACAACATCCCAGGCTGTGTTCTACATGAACTACAGAATGAATTGGCACCCCACCTAAGTACCATGTTCAGTCATAGCCTCACCTCAGGCTATGTGCCCACTGAATGGCACACAGCGATGGTTATTCCACTCCACAAAGGGGGAGCCACCATGGACCCCAGAAACTACCACCCCATTAGCCTAATGAGCCTGGTCTGCAAGGCTATGGAATGTATCATCATGGAACTTATAAACAATGACATTGATAATCTCCAAACTCAGGACCCCATCCATTTCAGGTTTGTAAAAGGCAGATCATGTCTCCTAAACCTGATAGACTTCTTTGAAGCAGTCACCAAAGTCGTAGATGAGGGTACGGTGGTTCACACAGCCTATCTAAATCTCATCAAGGCTTTTGACACCATCCCCCACTCTGGAATTATAGATAAACTCACTAAACTGGCATAAATCCCTATGTCACAAGATGGGTTGCCAACTGGCTCACTGACAGAACCCACACTGTGAAAGTAGCAGACTCCAAATCCAACTTCAGACCAGTGACAAGTGGAGTGCCACAGGGTTCAGTCCTGGGTCCTCTACTGTTTGGTATCTACTTCTCTGAAGTACAGGCTAACACAGAAGGTCTTTGGCTAATGAAGTTCACAGATGACTGCAAACAAGGAGCCACAATCAAAACTCCAAAAGATGTGGACATCCTACAAAAGGACCTCACTGAGACAGATGCCTGGTGTCAAAGCCATGGCCTCAGGCTCAATGCCAAAAACTGCATTGTCATCCCTTTACCCTGAACTACCACATAGGCGGTAGTCTACTTAACACTGAAAGTGTGATAAGAGACCTTGGGACACAGGTGGACAGTAGTCTTGCCTTTTATAATCACATCACCACAGTAGTCAGGAAATCCTTCTATGTGGCACACCTCATCACAAAAGGTTTCTCATCCAGGAAAAAAGAGGTCATTTTTCCCCTCTATTCATCACTCATTAGAGCCATTATAGAGTACAATGCCCCTTTTGGTATGTACCTCACAAGACATCTACAACAACCGGAAAGGCCACAGAAATTCCTCACAAAGAGGATTACCAGCCTCAAACAGATGCCCTACGCAGACTGTCTCAAAAAACGGCAGCTTTACTCCGTCCCATATCGCCTACTCAGAGGCGATCTCTGCCTAACACACAAAGCTGTGTCAAACCCAGAGCTTTTAGACATGCTCCACTTAAAGAAATCCCAATCCCTATGAGCTACATGCTCTAGGGACCTAAACCTTGTCTCTACAATAAACAGAACATGCTGGAGGGATAAATTCCTGTCCCAGAGACTTCCCATACTCTGGAACAAACTACCTATCTATATCAAACAAAGCTCCTCATTAGCACTCTTCAAGAAAAATCTTGATGATTGGATGGGAGATAGGAAATTCACCCCGGGGATCACTTCTGTGGCTCTGCTCAACAGTGGCACAGGAAAATAATTTTCTTGGGTGGCGAAAGTCAGGGTACCTTTTGGCTAGGCTTATATACGCCCTAGGGCCAATATCCTAGTACCTACCTATGAACCTATGAACAAGCCTAGACATAACAATTCCCTGGCTATTTCTTCCCACAGTATTTCCTGTCAAACAAGTTAGCTGAGGAACTCATAAAATATATACTATCAAGAAAACAAAGGCATCCCACAAACTCAGCCTGACTACAGAAGCTGAAGATAATTATAAATCCTTGTTTAGTTATCTTGGGGAAAGTAAGTAAAAGCATCAGAGCCTGTTCATGACAGTACTGCCTACTCTGATCAAGTATACTGGCAAACACGTTTAGTGCCAACTTTTCCCAACAGACAATTATTCCAAGCCCACATATCCCCAACAATTACCAAAGAACATGTACTAAAAGTGTTTTCCAAAAATAAAACACATACTAAAAGTTTTTTTCAAAAAAAAAAAACATCATTCATAGGACCCAATAACAAACAATGTTGCCTGATAAATAACACTAAACAAGAAGTGGCAGACCCATTCCTTGATCTGTTTCAGCCTAAACCTAACAATGGGCTTCTTCCCACAGGTGTGCTGCACAGATGATAAGATGCTACTTCATAAGTCTGGTCTCACCGGTGACCCATTAACTAAGTCTTGCATGCTAAGTCATGGGGCATATCATTACTGACCCGCTAAACTGTGATATCAAAAATCTTATCAGACTTGACACCCAGCTAGTTGGCTTTGTTAAGGGCAGATTCTATTTGATGAATCTCTTTGACTTATTTGAGTGGGTGACTCAAGTTGTTGTCTGTGGGATAGCTGTGTATAGAGGTTACCTTGACCTCGTCAAGGCATTTGATACTATAGTGTATGCAAACATAATAGACAAACTAATAGGGCTCCAAACTGTTCCACACATTGTTAGATGGAAAGCAAACTGACTTAAGGACAAAACTCATACTATCAGGGTAGGGATTCTGTTCTCTGACAATATGAAGGTGACCTGTGGAGCCCCTCAGCAATCAGTGCTGTAACCTCTGCTGCTCAAAATCTACTTCTCAGTACTCCATGTATCAAATGCGGATTTGTGGTTAAGAAAATCTGTGAAAGGTTGTAAGCTGGGATTTACTGTTAAGTACCCTCTAACTAACCTACATGCACTTTCTGTCTGATGAATAGGCTCTCCAACAGGAGTTTTGCACTTGTCAGTAACTGATGTATAAAAATTAGGCTTAAGTTTAATGCTAAAAGGTTCAACATTGTCACTTTTACTAAGCAACCCCTTGCCCTAGCATACAGCATAGTAAGCACACCTCTTCAAACTGAGAAAGTTATGAGAGCTCTGTGTTCTTGAAGAGATAGTACTCTCATTTTTGACCATTATGTTGTAATGGTAGTTAAGAAATCCTTTTACCTTTCAAAATGTATACTTTAATTATTCAAACAGTACTAAATATTTTTCAAGAATAGATAACATTTTTATAACATGTGAGCATTGTTCTATATTGTGGAACTTCCTAGTGCCCCAATATGCATTTCAGATCATGCAACCCCCACCCCCCAGCTTATCTTCCAGTTTTCTGTGAGCCCTGGCAATATGCACTGGAAGTTTGATGTTTCATGGTTGAATGGAGACATTAGTAATGAAGTAGTAATGAGTCTTTGTAGGAAAGAAGCATCTAATATTAGGGAGATTGACTTGCTACCTGGAGAGCTAGGATGCCTTCAAGAAAAAAAGAATAATTTCTTTGCTATCCTATGTCAATGTTAGAAGGTATAACAATAATTATAAACTTAGCCACCTTCAACAACAGTTCTTGGCAGATGTATGTTGCTGCAAAATAAATATATGGAGCTAAATGGTGAAATTGACCCTCTGCTTCATTATAAGGTTGAGCAGGCAGGCTGAGCTTTAAAGCTGAGGGACTTTGGTCTCTCCCCATCGGCTGCAAAGTTCTTGGTCCTTAAACTGAAGAGTCTGGCAGTTGTGAGGCAAATCTCTCAATTGATGAATCCTGCAACTAATGTCATATACAGCACACCAAATGACAAAATGGTGGCAGTTGCAAGTGATTACTCACAGCTGTATGCTTGTCTTTAGATGGAGGTGGGTCAGACAGAAAATTTGGTAAGTTTTTTTTAATTTCTTACATTCACCAAGGTTAAACATGGAGGATGTGGATATGCTGAGGGCCCCAATCACCCCCAAGGAAGTTAGCATGGCCTTTACGAAGTTCCCTTCAGGAAAGATGCCAGGTGTGGATGGAATATCCATGGACGATTATAGGGAAGGTTTAGACCATTTTGCTAAGGTCTTTGCTCACATATGTAACAGTCTTTCATAAGATGGGGTATTGCATCCTCAGTCTTTGAAAGAAGCAATTATTGTAGTGGTTGCAAGTCAGGGTAAGGATCCTTCCCTGCTGTCCTCCTGCAGACCCGTCTCCATCTTAAAGCATAACTATAAATTCCTTTGGCTATTCTGACTGCCAGGCTTTTGGGAGGTAATCTCTGAGACTATTCATTTGGATCAGACAGGTTTCATACCGAGTAAAACAACATAACACAGCTTAATTTTAGCATTACTTTTGATAGAGTGGGCAATCTTGGAAGGGGTAACTATAATGCTTACTAGTTTAGATGTGAGGAAGATATTTGACAGAATTTCTTATTTGCAGAACCCACTTCATCATCTTAAGTTCCCTCAAGAACTGACATCCCTTTTGGGATGGTTGTATAATGGGGCGATGCCAGAGTCAAGATTCAATATTCAGATGCAGTATTGATAAAAGGGGCACTAGGCAAGGCTACACCATATCTCCCCTTACTGTTTGCCCTTTATTTAGAACTTTTGGCTGTATGTATTCAGGAATTAGAAATAATAGGGCTAAAGGTAGCAGCAAAGAAGCATAAGCTATCATTGCATGCTGATTATTTAATGGTTTGCTTAACCAACCCAAAAGTGTACCTGCCTGTATTATTCCAGGAAATGGAATCATTTGGTTTTCTTTCTGGATATAACATTAATGCTAATAAGACTAATGAAATACCTTTACATTTTACCCCATCTCATTATTAGGAGATACCCATTTTTAGCCTCATATTGATTATTGTCACTTATTTAGGCATTCATCTTGAAACATCACTAGAGTCTGCAGTAGTGTTGGCTTGCAGTAGCATCTTACATAAAGTTGAGAAATATGTTCTAGACTGGAAAAGGCTTTGTATAGCTATGCCTTAAAGAGTGATGGCTTTGAAGTTGCACATATTGTCATTAGTACTTTATGCTTTTCAGGCTCTTCCCCTCCTCCCAATAGGTTTTTGGTCTAAGATGAACACCTTAATTAGGGAATTAAAATGGCTAAGGGAGAAACCCAGGACAAGTTGGCAACAAATGACTCTTCTTGCCTTGAAATGAAGAATAGGGTTAACCGACTTGCAGTTATATGCCCAAGCAGTGGTTTTAAAGACCCTAGGTGTCCTGACTAACCCAGGAAAGGTTGCCTGCTGGTGTGGACTTTTAACTGCATTAATAGGTGCAGCAAGCGACTTCTTTGAGCTTTTTATATACTCACTACAAGTCACGCCTAAATTGCAATTCCCTTACTCTCTGGGTACTTACTGGATGTGCTTGGAAGGCTTTTGAATTGATTTGCTCCCAGTCCTTAGCATGATAAATTTGGGCCCCTGGCAAGTTAACATAGCACGTTTTTTGAAAGGAGCCTTTACAAGCTTAGCCCATAGGATTACCCTGGCATTGTGCCACCCGACCTTAGTTCCTTGTGCCTCTGTTGAGTAAAGCCACTGGAGTGATCCCTGGGCTGAATTTTCTATTTCTCATCCACTCATCAAGCTTTCTCTTGAAGAGGGCCAGTGAGGTGCTCTGGTTGACATGTATTGGAAGTCTATTCCATAGCATGGACAGTCTCTGGGTTATGAACCTGTCCCCCCAGCATGTTCTGTTGAGTGTGGTAATGAGGTTGAGGTCTCTGGAGCGTGTGGTGTGGAGGGATTGGGATTTTTTTAGATGTAGCATTTCTAACAGAGCTGAGTCAGACATGGCTTTGTAAGTCAAGCAGAGATCACCTCTAAGAAGACGATATGAGACAGAGAATAGTTGGAGTTTTTTGAGTCTGTCCATATAAGACAAATACTTAAGGCCTAGGATCCTCTCTGTGAGGTACTTTTGTGGCCTCTCCAGTTGTTGCAGGTGTTTAGTGAGTTACATGCCAATCAGGGCATTATACTCAATGAATGGCCTAATGAGGGAAGAGTAGAGGGAGACAATGACCTATTTCTTCCTGGATGCAAAACACTTAGTAATGAGATGTGCCACATAGAAGGACTTTATGACCACAGAGGCAATGTGGTGGTCAAAGGAGAGGTTGCTGTCAACGTATGTTCCCAGATCTCTTATAACACCTTCTGTGTTCAGTGGACTACTATTGATGTGGTAATTCATGGGAACCATGTTTTTCCCAAAGGGGATGACAACACATTTTTTGGCACTGAGCTTAAGGTCATGGTTCTGACACCAGTTGCTGATCTCAGTGAGGCCTTTCTGTAGGATGTCAACAGCACTTGGGGAGCTAATAATATCTCCCAACTAGCAATCATCTGCAAACTTTGTCAGCCAGGGTCCCTTCATGTTGGTCTGGACTTCAGAGAAGTAGATACCAAACAGGAGAGGATCCAGGACCAAACCCTGTGGGACTCCACTTGTGACTGGTCGGCAGTCTGACTTGGAGTCAGCTACTTTCACACTGTTGGTTCTACCTGTGCACCAGTTTGCAACCCTACCTAATGATTATAGGGGTTGATGCATAGCTTAATGAGTTTTTCTATGATGCCTGAGTGGGGAATGATATCAAAAGCCTTGGCCAGATCAAGGTAGGCTGTATGAACCACCTTGCCTTCATCCACAGCTCTGGTGACTGACTCAAAGAAGGCAACCAAGTTGAGCAGGCATGATTTACCCTTCACAAAACCAAACTGTATGGGATCCAGAGTTTGGAGATTCCCTATATCCTTGTTGATTAGGTCCATGATGATGCATTCCATAGCTTTGCATATCAGACTCATCAGGCTAATGGGGTGATAGTTTCCAGGGTCTGTAGTCACTCCTCCTTTGTGGAGAGGGTTGGCTGTAGCAGTGCGCCATTTGGTAAGGACAAAGCCTGAGGCGAAGCTGTGACTGAACAGGGCACACAGGTGAGCTGTCAGTTCACTCTGTAGTTCATGTAGAATACAGCCAGGGATATTGTTAGGTCCCAAAGAAGCTGTGTTTTTGGCCTTGGACAGTGCTCTTTTAACCTGTGCAGCAGTAATACTGGGTGCCTGGCAATCTACTGGTATTTTGAATGGTCCCTTGGGGGGGGGGGGGTAAGGTTGGCCAGCATATTGGCAATATCTGTTGGCATGAATTCTGGACAACAGGAATTCATTAGTGCAAATGGGAAACATTAGTTTTCTATATAAAACTTTATTAGCTCCTAAGGGGTCTTGTGCAGAGAAATATAGGTTGGATTGGGAACAATTCTTACACTCAGATAGATAAGCAAATGTGGGACGAGATACTATGATGCCAATATATGCAAAATCTGTCATAAATTCAGATACTTTGGCTGAAAATGTCAGTTCAAATATTTGATATGCCTTATAGGATGGCCAAGAGGTTCATCTGGTGAACCGCTCACACTGAAGATGTTCCATGTCTGAATTAGGGGATTAGCTTCACATCTTTTTATGAATAACCTGTCTTAAATAATATTAAAGCTATTTTGGGGTTGATCTGGGAATGTTTAGGGGATACTCTTCCTTCCTTTTCTAAAGTCTGTTTCTGCCTGGGCTTGTCAGATGAGCACTCCAGAGATTCTCACCACTAGTGTCTCCTGAATTTGATTTTGCTAGCAGCAAAAAAAATGTATTACCAGAATATGGAAATCTAGTTTCTTTCCAATTTCTGGATTTAGTGCAAGGAGCTGTCTGAAATGGAACTCTCCATAAGTGACTCAAGAAGGAACACTTTTTCTCAGAATTGAAATGATGTATTTGGATTGATTTTTTACCTGACCTACATGATGCAATAGCCAGAGGCATTTACTTAGAAGTTTTCAAGAAACTAGGTACTTTGTAAGTGTAATTGTTTTTTTTTCCAGTACCCTTATGGATTTTGACACATTGGAAAGCTTGAATAGAAGATTTGTAATTTTGTTATTATGTTATTATGTTAAGATGAAATGAATGATGTTTTGGACTTAACATGTTTTAATCTTAGAAAGGGTTTTAAGCTCCATTAATTTTTCTCTTAGTATTTTCTGATATGAAATTTTTTTTTGTCTGTTGGACACATATTTGTGGTTTAGTAAATATTATTACAAAAAAAACCCTCTTAAGTCGCACACCTCATCAAATGATATTCTCTCTAAGTCATAGGTAGTTCTCACCTCCTTGTAATCCACACTGATTACAGGCCTATCATAGGGTACAATGCTCCCTTTGGGATGTACCTCAAAAAAGCATATTAGGGAACAGGAAAGACCAAAGGTTCCTGACTAAGAAGATTAAAGGCTTAAAAGACCGGAAGTACCAGAAGGGATTAAAAGATACATCTCTTTATTCAGTACCATATAGAGTCCATAAGAGTGGCCTGTGCCTTGTGTAGAGGACTAGAAGTGGTCCAGTAATCCAATTACTTATATTTTTTCATAAATCAAACAGTCCTATTAATACCAGGGCTAGAGATCTAAACCTACTCCCAAAAAATGAACAAAACATAGTAGAGGATATATTTTCTACACAGTGCCTACTCCCTTTTATGGAATAAGGTTACTCTCCAAATAAAGCAGTATGAAATACTATTTACCTTCAGAAATGGGCTAGATATCCGGATGGATATTCAGAAATTCAACACTGGCATGATTAGCTTGTCCCTCCTTGCAAAGAACATAAGGCCTAAGGGTAGGTACTGGCAAGGCAAGAATGGTCAGTTGCCTCAGTTCATACAGCTCTCACTTAGTCACTGGTATTTTGGCATTGATAATGTCGATTTGAAAGGATGCAAAATTCTGTGGTTAGATCACTGACTAGGAACATTTGACCCTGTCATATCACTTCTATCCTTCAGGAGCTTCACCGTTTACCTCTCACATACAGATTTGTTTATAAGACACTAGCTCTTACTCAATGGCTACTTCACAATGTTCACCCCCTGCCCCCCAGCTTTAAAGAGTTAATGACTCCCTATGTAGCTATTAGGATACTCACCTCAACAGACAGGGGATGCTGCGTATTCCACTGATGCATCTGGACATCTTTGCTAAGGTTCGGTTTACCTACCTTTTCCTTCAAACAGTCTTTTTCCTCAGCTCTGAGTCAGCTTTGAGTATATATCACTAAGGCTTATTTCATGAAATTGCTAAAGCCATACTTTTAAGTTTTTCTATTTAAATCCCTCCCAGAAGAAATTCCTTCTTTGGCTCTTTTGTATGCCCTCACCCTGTCTGATATATCTTTGTTTAAGACCATTTACTACTTTGTTTTGATGTATGTATCTCCATTTGTAAAAATTATTTAGTAAATTAGCTTTTAAATGCCGTTAGCATCATATGAGCTATAAGGCAAAAAAGACTGAAAACCATGTGTACCTTGCTAAATACCACCTTTGAAATGTAACCTCAACATCCTGGGAACAAGACATATCAGGCCAGGGGTAATCTTGACTGCACCCATTGTGGACAAGTTATCCATGCTAAAAGTGAGTCATTGCTCAGTTTCTGAGTTTTATTTTTAGAGGATGATAAAATCTAGTCACCTTTCATTCATCCGATGCATTACTATTTTTTTTTTCTACTACCCAAATCATTTTATACTTAAGTAAACAACAGCTAACTTTCAAATTAGCACTGCATTCTTAATAAAAAAGCACTCCTTATTAGCAGTCACTTTCTAAACCTCCCATTTCCTGCTAGCGCGACAATGGCTTTGTTATATAATTTGAATACCAAAAAAAATAATGGTATCTGAAACTGTATCAGTGCTGACCATATTTTACTACAGTTCTTGAGCTATACTACTAAAATTATATTTTCTCAATTATTTGACGTTTAAGAAAAAATAAAAAGTGCATATAACTGCATGAGTCATAATAAGATATACATGTAGAAAAATAAACAGACCCATTAAAGAGCTAGATGGCACTATAAATCATAAACATATTTCCAGAACCAACTGACACATAGCACTTAAAACAAGTGTTACTGAGATAGATCAAAAAGCATAATAAATGTTAAATATATGAGTCTAAGTTTATATACTAAGGTAACAATAAAGTATACACGAAATATAAAGCTTTTGGCTACAAGAATCAGGCCAACACTCTCCACTTTGCATAACCAGCATTTTCCCTGAAGATGCACGTATAGTTTTACCTTTAATGATGCTGTGCATTTCCATCACTGTCCTTCCTTTATGTAACAAAACATTCCATTAATAAAAATAAATGTTTATATATTTATTTCCCATTCTATTAGCCATTTCTGCTATGCTTGTAATGCTAACTATCACACTACAGTCATTATTGTATTGATTGGTTAATTATACTGCAGATGGTGTTAATTGTACAACCGGCTTACAGTATTCAGAATGCTCCATATACTTCTATTATTACTTTTTAAAAATGCTTCTGCATTATTAATTCAGGATATACTTCATCAACTTCCTCTAATAAAACTAAAATTGTGTTCTTATTCAGTAATTTAATGTTTGTAGGAGATGCTATTAATATTAGGGACAGTGTGTTCTTATAGTTTATTAACATAGCCACAATTTCCATATGCTTGAAATTCAAATTATTACCCTTTTGGTCTTTAAGTAACATAATCTTTCTCATGAATCTCATTGTAATTTACATGCATATAATTCCATTGTCAGGTGCCATGATAGCTAATATTTCTTTTTTATCTGTGTTTCTACAAAGGACACAAGCTAGCATCTTCTTATTACATTAACTTTTACGTGTATATTGCAATATCTAGCCTCTCAGGGGTAGTCCGTATGTTATTTTTAATGTTGTTCTTTATTTCAAGGAGTTTTTACTCTGTTAGTCTACTTAAACTACAACTGCCAATGGAGATAATTGCTACCCTTTTGATAACCCTCAGTTAAACAAGCCAAACACTGTCCTGTTGAAATCATGATGTTACAAACTGCCAAAGTGTGATGATGTCTGTTAAAAAATGCTTACATATGTTTTTTGTATGATCTACTTGCAAATGTGGAAAATACCATTGACTTCTTATGTTACGTACAGCATGACACTGATGTTGGCCTACAGAAGGTTTTAGCAGTCCTTGAATGGTATAGATTCAGATGAAGTACTAACTACTGTTAATGTACAGATAATGTTCGTCTCTGCATATGCAGAAAAAATATAATAACAAGAGTGCTACAAATCCTATATGTAAAAACAACTGTTAATAAGGCTGACAACCTACTGGCCAAGATTAATTGCTGTAAGACCATTTTGAAATTTTCTAATATCTATCTATCTATCTATCTATCTATCTATCTATCTATCTATCTATCTATCTATCTATCTAATCTATCTATCTATGTTAATGGCTGACTAATGTCTTCTGATGGTAAGTTGAAGCCTATAATCCTATTTGATAATATTGGAATGCACTGAGAAATGCATCGGTCACTTTTTCTGTTATTAATATTTTAGCAATTGGTTTCTAGATTTGGTATATGCTAGACAGCAGTACCTTTCTGGCTATACTTGCAAAGAAAAATTTTGTTAAACATTGCCTTATAAATGAAGTAGAGTTCACCTCTTTGCAACCTCTAGAAATATAACAATGCTGCTCCTAAAGCTTTTTTAAATGGTTACATTTTACAGTCATTTGATTTTTTATTAATGGACTGTTTTTCCATTCAAAGTTACTTCACGTAGCTTGTTCAAAGGCTACAAAATGCAGCATGGCACTCAGCAATAGCTTTCACAAAGTGAAATGTCATACAATGATCTCCTTGACATGATAAGATATTCCATTTAGAATTTGAGGGGCTACAGCATATGTTTTCTTAACTTTGGTGGATTGATATTGGGCAAAGTTAAAATTATTGTGCACCATTGCTACTAACACCATGGTGGTGCAGCGGTTAACATTGTCGCCTCACAGCAAGAAGTTCTCCGGTTCGATCCTTAGCTGGGGTGCCTTCTGTGCAGAGTCTACATGTCCTCCCTATGGTCACGTGGGTTTCCTCCGGGTGCTCAGGTTTCATCCCAAAGACATGCTGTAGGTGGATTGGACACTCTAAATTGGCCCTACGTGTGAGTGCGTGCATGTGTGTGCCTCCTGTGGAAGGTTGGGTGCCGGGCTGGCAACTCAACACTGCAAAACTCCACTGCCAATCATGAGCGGAAAGGTGATCTGCTGTGACGACCCCTAACCAGGAAAAGCTGAAAGAAGAAGAAGAAGATTGCTACTAACACTAGGATTCAAAAAGGATTAGAACAGTGGGGAAGCCTTTGCTCTGAATGATTTCTCATCTCACTAAGCCTTTCCAATTCATCTCTACTGCTGAGATGTTCCCTTTTCAGAGTCCTCAATATGAATCGTCATCTGTGGTCTAGCAGGTGGAGCTACAAACAAATGCAGTAGTCTGGGGGAGTGGCTAATGCTAATTAGTCTTGTGCTTCCCTCTGGAAATGTCCATGACTCTCATTTTGCTTAGCTAAGAAAATCCAAGAATTGATATACAGAATAAAATTTTACTTGAGAAAGAAAAAGTCACCACTTTAAAATCAGCAGTCACCCATTCAGTCCTACAGGATTGGTCGCAGTGCAGGCCAGTTCAGCTGGGGTGTGTGTTAGGGGTCTATATTAAATCAACGAATGCTTAAAAAAGCGAATGCTGATTTATCGACCCCATGTAAGCAAAAGCTTACAATCCTGAACACTTAGAACATTGATTTTTTTTCAAGGGAAAAAAATCGCTGCACCGAAAAAAAAAACTTTCAAACATTACACCCCCACCCCCCACTACTTAAATATACCAACTCTGAGATCGCATTACAGTGACGAAAAAGGCAAAGTAACAGATGCGGCCAAATGATTTCTTTCCCAGGGAAAGAAATCGCTTATATGCCGTTTCACTATTTTGCCATTTCCTGCTTTCAAGTTCGATCAAGACGCATTCGAAAGAATGCATCTTCGATCATATAATAGGAACCCTGTGTTAGCCTGTGTATGAATGGATGAGTAGGTGTGTGTCTGTGTGTGTCTGTGTGTGTGTGTGTGTGTGTGTGTGTGTGTGTGTGTGTGTGTGTGTGTGTGTGTGTATTGGGCATGCATGTGAATAAATGGGTTAGTGTTTCTTTGAGTGTGAACGAGGGCATGAACACCTTATTTATGAGTGAGTGGATATGGGTATGTGTGTGTGTGTGTGTGTGTGTGTGTGTGTGTGTGTGTGTGTGTGTGTGTGTGTGTGTGTAGAGAAGATATCTGAAAGTGAGTATGAGCTTTTGTGTGTGTGTGTGTGTGTGTGTAGAGAAGATATCTGAAAGTGAGTATGAGCTTGTGTGTGTGTGTGTGTGTGTGTGTGTGTGTGTGTGTGTGTGTGTGTGTGTGTGTGTGTGTGTGTGTGTGTGTGTGTGTGTGTGTGTGTGTGTGTGTGTGTGTGTGTGTGTGTGTGTGTGTGTGTGTGTGTGTGTGTGCCTGCATGCACGGACATGCATGGGTATCAGAATGCCTGAGTATTTGAGTTTAAAAAAGCGCCTTTTGTTAGCACAATACTAGAGATGATACTAGTACAGTCAAGTCCGCCACCACAATGTTTGATCAAGTCTAACAGCACAATGATTGATTCAGAGACATGCTAATAAACAGATGCTTTTTCATTGTGATCATAGCAATCTCTGAATCACACCAATTACTAAACCTACAATCTTTAATGATAATAACACTTTATAATCTGTCCATTTATTCTTCAATCATAGCACATGTTCCTCTGATAATGTCTTCTGATACTGCATTAATTGTCCTTAATGGTGATGTCCTTACTATTACACCAGGTGTATATTTTTGTATAACATCTTGGATAACTTCAGCTTATTTTTCGAAGTAATCATGACACCCAGTTTGAGATGTGCAACATATTTGGTAATCGAAAGGCCAATTTCCACTTTTATATGTTAGAGGAATAGTTCATAAAGAAATAGACCCCATGCAGAGCTATGTGGGATACCACTGGAAAAGATTATTTGGGTAGATAGATAACCATCTACCGTTACTTCTTATCCATTTTGCTGCATGCATACTGACATTTAATGGGACCCATTTGTAAGTGATTCCCTTATGCTGGATACTGCTGAGTGCCTTTACAAGTCTGAGATAACCAGTATGCACTGTCACACCTTCAAAATGTGCTGCTATTACCTCACCAAAGAGTGTCTCTGGACTCAGAGGCCAGGATCTCCAATTAACAAGATTATAGTGTACCATATCTAACATTAGAAAGTTTCCTCCATCATTTTGGGTAATTTCCATTATGACACTTGATTTTGCATGGAATCCTTTTCAGACTAAGGAGTCTAAAATTCATTGGGCCTGTTGTGAATTTGAAAATTAACCCTGATTGACATTGAGAAGAGATATGTCTGCATGGTAACACTTTATTAAACATGCACTAACAATACAGAACTATACAACCAAGGGAAAAATGAGGAAAGTTAAAATGTCATTATTGTGAAATGAAATAATCTTTATTAAAAGCAGTAAAACACAATGTAACAGTAAACACTTTAATCTCTACATTATTAAGAAAGGACTGAGATGTCATCAGAAAAATGAATTTAGTTATTACTCTTGCTTAAAATCCCAAACCTAAAAATCCCATTTTCCAAATTAAAAATCACACAATATAGCACTTACAATTTATTTTTAAATCCAAAACCATTTATTGCACTCAGCAGAAACTGCCCTTGTATTCCAAATTCTCTGTGTCACCTTCTTATGTTACTCTATTCATTGTCGCAAACACATAAAAGAATTATTTTAAAATTAGGGGAAAGAAATATTTTAAAATTAGGGCAACCCTCACAATGCTTAAACAATGCACTAAGATTATCTTTATTCTTTATGGCCCTTACTTTTTTGTATTCTGTCCCTATGTCTGTATACTGTCTTTCCAACATAAAGGTGATTGCATAATAAACATACCACAATATATATAATAGATTCTGAGTTACAAATAAGTAAGCTAGGAAGTGCATATTTCTCTACTGTGTTAATATAACAGGTACTTGGCCTGTCATTGATAAATCTGAACATGGCCCAGTTGTGACATTTAGTGGTGTATTTGTGACTAGTAATGTCCTTTTTTCCATTTTTTTATAGTATGATATACTCTTAACAAGATTCTTTCTTCTGGCTGTCCCTCAAACCCCTGCCCATATCCCAGTACATCCCTTCAAGAAACTGCTACCCTCCTCAACAAATACCTTATTGACACCATCCAAATACTCTTAACTTTCAACTGCAGCACAACCTCTCTGCCAACCACTTCCAATCCCAAGCACAAATCTTTTCTCCTTCCACCCTGTCCTTACTTCCTATATTAGAGCTTTTCTTCTTAAGCTCAAACCTTCTTCTCCCTTTATTGACAATCTACATCCTACCTTCCTCAAACTTGCTGCTGAATCCATTGCCTTTCCTGTATCTATTCTAATCAACAGATCTATTCAAGGATCTACTGTTCCTACCCTTTGGAAATCATTCTTCACTGTTCCCTGCATAAAGGAGGCAACTCTACAGATCCATCAAAGTACTGACCCCATCACCATTCTATCACCCTCTCTAAGATTCTTGAAAAATGCATTCACTCACAGCCCCTTAACTACCTCCTCCAGCATAACCTTCTCACTCCCACTCAGCACAGCTTTTGTCCTAACCACAGCACAACTACTGCCCTCCTATCCTTCACACATACTGTTGCTGAGGCCCTACACAACAATAAACTCATATCCTGCCTCTTCCTACACCTTTCCAAAGACTTTGATACAGTCTACCACCTTCTACCACTTTCCAAAGTCACTACTCGCAACCTATCTTCCTCTTCCCTTGCCTGATTCTCTGGTTACCTATCCTGCAGACACAATCTGTTAAATGACTCTCGTTCTTCTCTTCTTTCATTTCTGTTCCAACCAGAGTTCCACAAGGTTCCATCTTAGGTCCCCTTCTGTTCAATATCTTCACCAATGATCTCTATACATCTTGTAAACAGTCCTCCCTCATCCAATACACTGATGACTCAACCCTCATCTCCATTTCTGAACTCCATACCCTAACCCAACAAGCCTTTCTATCCACTGAACAGTAGCTATCTGATAACCTACTGATCCTTAACCTTAAGAAGACAAAATTCCTGCTCTTCCTCCCCTGCTCTCTTTCCGACCATAAATCCACCTTCACTATTACATCCTCTAACAATACAATAATCCAACCTGAAACCCACAAAAATCCTGGGAGTTATCATCAAAGATGAACTCAAATTCAACCAGCACATACTCCGATGTATAAACAAGACACACCAAACAGTTGGTTTACTGTATTGCAACAAAAAATTTCTAAACCCTAATTACAGACTATCCCTCACTCAGGCACTCCTCCTACCCTCCCTACTGTATGCTTCTCCCATTCTTACTAATATCCAGGCCACAACCTTGGAAAAACTCCAACAAACTTACCATAAGATAGCTTGTTTTATCACAAACTCTCCATGCAATGCTCATCATTGACTTGCCCTAAACTCTCTCCAATGGCTTGAACTTCCCCAACAACTATTGTTATCTCAATTTCAAATTTTACACTTCATTCTGTACAAACCTGTATTATGTCCAGCTCTCTCTTCATTTGTTTCTATCTGTTCCTCATTCGGACCCTCCAAAGCTCCAACCAGCAATTTCTAGGCATCTACCAACCCAAGAAAGCAGTAGGCAAACTTCTATACAAATACTCTGTTGCCCTTGCTTAGAATGAACTTCCCTTGGACATATGTACCATCACCCACCCATCTCACTTTAAAAATAAACTCAAACATCTTCTACTTAAGTCCAAAAACTGCCCTTGTCACGACCCAACCTAGCCTTCCTGTACCCCTTACATGCTTTTAAATAATTCCTTCCCTCTCACCCATTTCTGTTCTAAGCAGATACTGCCTGACCTCAATCATCTATGCTAATGGCTTAATTCTTATGTAAATATGTAAATATATTATCATTTTTCTCTCTCTCTATAAACTTTATGTAAATTACCTTTGTGCATGTACTCTGCTTTGTTTCTTTAAATTGCTGTTTAATTTGCTTTGTTCTGTAATTCTTTCTGTCTTAAATATTGTGGATTGTAACTTACTTTACTGACTGTGTACTGGAGCTTTTTTCCTTGGGTCTCCACTGAAAATGGGCCACAAGCCCAGCTGGACCAACCCAGTTAACAAATGTCAATAAATAAATAAAAATAAATAATCTCCTTTGTTGATGAAATTTGGTTCCTTTCCTGTTATTCCTAAAATGATTCATTCATATTGAACAGCCTCCAATTGCTGCTTATCATTTTCTTAATACTTCAGGTATCCAAGCTATGTGCCCAATATGGCCCCAAGCCCCACTGGAACACGTTGTCTTGAATGTAAAAATTGGATTCAGATTGTACTGTTCTGACCTGATGCTCAGGATATTTCCTATACGAAAACACTTTTTTAAGTTGCTACTCAAGCACTGGGATATGGTTAATGTGAGTAGTTAAATTCCTTACCTGGGTAAACACGAGTTTAATCACCCCAGCCTTTTCATGTTTGGGGTACATACTGTTAAAATTTGTGGCTGTAGATCAATATGTGTGTATATACCTGTAAGAAGCTATACAAGGGCTTGCACAAGTGTATAAATACTGAGCACGTGCAAACCTGACTGCCATTTTGTAGTAAGCCATCGAGATGTAAGCATGTGCGTATGTAAGATCTGTCTGTTAACTAGTCCATTCATACTTTATGATGCTGCTAGCCATCACGATGTGTTTCTATGTATTAAAGCATCTACATGAAACTCCACACCTGCTTGTCTTATGTGTTGGAGAAAGATGAGTGGTATGGTCCCAGAAGTGGCATGTCTAAATGACATGGAATCAGAAACTGCATATCCAAGGGGCATTAAGTTAAAGTGGTTTGAGCAAAATGACTTAAGGCACTTGTTAGGAGCTGGAGGAGTATACAGGAGTGAATCATCCGTAAAATGTGCAAAATTTGGAAAACAGGTCAGAAATGAATTTCAGATATTAAAACTTGCTCAGCACTATTTCTTTTCCCATTATATGAAACAGGACATACAGAATATTTTAAATGATATTAGCATAAACTGATATGTATGATATTGATACAAATATTTGAATTACTATAGAAAATGTTTGAAATAAACCTGAATTGCATAAAGCAAATAAAATAAGGGGAAACAACTGCATTTTCTCAAAGCATGTATTTTTCGTATTAAGCAAATCTATCTCAGTTATCAAAGTGTATAAAAGTGCTTGCATGCTTGTGCAGTGTTACAGTAAAGCTATTTCACAAAGTACAGCCATTACAGGGCATATTTCACAGAGTAAAGCCATTACAGAGTATATTTCACAAAGTACAGTATTTTGGAGAGTTTATTGTGCATTTCAGTGTTATTACAAGCTCACAGAGCAGTTTGCTCATTCATAATTACAAGGGCCATATTTTCAGTGTGTTTGTATATACTTTGTGGGCATGGCAGATGGATTTTGAAAACCCAGTGCACTTGTGTTTGACAGTAATATTGCTGAGAACTGGAGAGTGTTTGAGCAAGAGTACAACATTTTCAAAGGAAGCATCAGTAAAACTTTGGAAATCTAACCATGGCTTTTGAAGAGTGTTTCTTTCTAATTTCATGGTGTGGTGTTTGTTTGGGACAATGTCTTTTACTGGAGCCTCAGTTGGTGGTAATGTGGCCAGTCCATCTTGTGAGTCTTTCCCAGGTACTGTTACTGAAGTTTGGAAGGAGAGGGATAAGACGTTTGAGCAAATAATCCATGGTCACATGATAAAGGTGACCAATTTTCTGTTAAATTTGAACAGTTGGAACATTTGTTAGTAAAAGAAATCATGCTATTCTACGATACCAAACTACTAGAGAAGTATATTAGTCTGGATTTAACACCACAGGGTCTTGGGTTGGATAAATTGCCTGCTTCAGAGTTTCTGGTGGAAGAAATGGATTTATTAGAAAAGTGGAAGAACATTTCATTACAGTGCACATTAGGATGGCTGAAGGTGCTCATTAAAAAGAACAACCATGCTCATGAGAAAATACGAAGCTCCATCTTATAATTGCAGGAGGAGATTAAAGTGGAATCGTTGGTAAGCAATTTTTCCTCCAGAATGCAAGATATTTATGCTTGCATTAATAAGACTGAAGGAGAGGTGATTGAATGGAAAAGAAACAAACTAGAGCGAGACAAAGAAACTATAAGAACAATTTAATTTTCCAATGGCAACGTAGACCTCGTAGAAGCAGATCCACCTTAAAGAACTCCGACAGTTTTTCTTGCAGTTCGCGAGAGCCTTCCTTTTCTTCCACAGAGGCGGGTTCCGGTGATAGAAAGAGCATTTCATTTGAGGATTTATGAAAGAATTGTGCCCAACAAGGACAGCAGAGCAGTAACCAATGAGCAAGTCCACAACAAAATATGAATAAACATGGTCAGAGATGGTCAACGAAAAGGAAATGAACAGAACAACATTGTTTTGGACTTTAATAATAGTGTTGCAAGTGGGGGATGTGTATGTGAATTCACTACTCACAGGTATGTGGCGGGTAATGAAGTTTGTATGGTCACTAATAATATTTTAAGCAATAATTCAAATGATGCTGTTAATTTTCACAGTGACAATGGCAGTAATGTAAAGGAATTGAGTATTATTAATTTGTCTGATTTGGAAGTTAATGATGATATGCGCAGCTTGTTATTAAAAGGTATGAAGTTTGTCCCCACATTTTTTCCCACTGTTGCAGATATGTTGGAAATAGGTCATTTTTGTCATAAACTAAACTTGAGAGTATTTTTTTGTAAGAAACCAGAGCAAGTAGATGAATATATATCAAATGAAGTTGATTCATTGCTAGAATTATCCATAGATGTAAATGAACTTTTTGATATTTTTGCTAATGAAGCCAGTGATGATGAATGTGTACAGGATTTTAGGGATGGTACCAGTTTAGGTTTTACAACTGGATATGGAAAGTTAACGGTACCAAATGTTCTCTACGTCAGTACTTTTAGTACCCCTAAAATTTCTGCAGCAGTTAATGTGTTTGAAAAAGTGCTATGCAAACAAATTCAGACTGAATATGTAAAATTTTGTAAAAAGAAAAGATCATACAATATGAGTAAAAATGAATGGGAATCAATGCAACTTTTACGTAAGAAAAATGACAAATATGTTTAGATGCAGGCTGACAAAGGAGGAAATTGGGTAACCATGACAAGAGGTGGTTATAGCCAAATTGCTGAGACTTTGTTACGAGATGAAAATGTTTATGAGAAATTATTTGAAAATCCTATTGAAAGATTTAATAGCACTTTATTGGAATTACTTGAAAGGGGTGAGAGCTTGTGTTTTTTACTCCCCAGGATGTTAAGAAGTTATATATTAAAAAAAAAAAAACAAAATAGCTAAATTCTTCATGATTCCGAAAGTCCATAAAAATCTTGTCAATCCACCAGGTAGACCAATCGTATCAGGCGTGGGTGATTACCTGCAAAATGTAGGGATATTGTTGGATGCCCATCTGAAAGAATTTTTACCTAGTATTCTCTCACATATCAAAAACAGCAAGGAATTCTCTGAGGTAGTAGGTGGAATGCAGTGGCAGGAGGACTTTTATTGGACTAGCGTAGATGTAAAATCTTTATACATGAATATCGATACTAAATTGGGTCTTGAGGCATCCGCAAAGGTTATGGGGTAATGACCAAGATCCAGCTATATATTACAACTCCTGCAGTTTGCTGTCACACACACCTATTTTGAATTTAAAAATGTATTTTTTCTACAGAAAGCAGGAACAGCAATGGGAGCTGCATTTGCTCCTGCTTATGCTATAATCTTCATGGGATTTTTTGAAAATGTATACATTTAGAATAACAATTTGTATTTTCAGCATGTAGTTATTTTTAAGCATTACATAGATGACTTGATTTTTATTTGTCAGGGGAAATTAGCCAGTTTGAGAAGTTTATGGAAGAACTGAATTTGAACGTATGAGGTGTACAGTTCACATACAGAATTCATCATAAAATAATGCAGTTCTTAGATGTAGAATATTTTATGAACAAGGAAAATAGGGTCTCTTTTAGACCCTATGCTAAAGAAACAGCAGTGAACTGTTTCTTGTTTGCAGACAGTATGCACTCCATCCATTTATTAAATTCTTTACCATATGGTGAATATATTCGCATAGGTAATTATACCTTTGATAAAACATAGGTTCAGTATGAATTTGCAAAGGTCACTGAGAAGTTGATTAAGAGAGGTTATTCATCAGAGGTATTGATGGAGGCAAATGCGGTAGTTTCATGTATTTCATCATGAAATACAATGCTGGGTAAAATTTTGTGACAGGACATAAAAACAGAGTGCCCAAGGATGATATATTTTTTGTTAAGAAATATTCCCTTTTCACTAAGGTTCTAAAGAAAGTAGTGAACAGGTTTTGGCCTGTTTCCGGAAAGGATTATTTTTTTACACACTAAACTTTTTAATCTTAAGGAGATTTTAAATCTCAGAACACATAAAAACAGGGGGTAGAGTGGGCACTTATCCGTGTGGAAAGTGCAGAGCTTGTGAAAAAGTTAAAAACCTTTCAGGCAGCAAGATAAATGAGAAAATATATACGGACTTTTTTGATTGTAACACATGTGGTGTCATATACAGCATAGGGTGTAATTGTGAATCTTGTATGTGCTACATTGGTCAAACAAAGAGGATGGTAAAAAAGAGAATAATGGAACATCTTGGTGATATTAAGAATGGCAGGCTAGAAAGCCCTGTGGCTCAACATTTTCATAAGAAGCATAAGGGTTTATTTAATAGTTTGTTTTTCAGTGTATTGGCAAAACCACATTTCATACAAGGCATTGATATTGTGAGAATATCATTAAAATGGAAACTAAATATATTATTAATTTTCAAACATTGTAGCCAAAAGGTTTGAATCTAGAATTGGATTTAAATGTGTAATTGTTTGTAATTATTTTGCATTGTGTGTCAGTTTTATTGAGGATGGTGCATGAATGGAAATGAATATAAATACATATAGGAATATCCATTCATCTATGTATTTATTTATTTATTTATTCATGTTAAAAATCATTACAAAATATCTAATAGAATGTAAATGAATATTTGTAAGTAATATTTATATAATTCACATGATAAGCATCTTTAGAAATGTGCTTACAATGGGTTAATGCTTTAGTCACTGTGATTTTTTTTGGATTTTTCTGTTTATTTATTGGGTTGGTGGTTTTTAATGATTAGTAATTAGCAGCAATTGTATAATGATGTAATTGTAATAGGTATAAAATAAATTATATCCTTGATGTATATTATTCACTGGAAGGCATTTGAAACCGAGGTACTAGGAAGCATCAGTAACATTTTGGATATCCAACTGTTGCTTTTGAAGTGTGTTTCTTTCTAATTTTATGGTGTGTTTTTTGTTTGGGACCTAGCTTAAACATCCCCTAGGAAATAAATGCAAATATACAGGTGAAAGTGCCACCTGAGAGAGTGTAGTGGTTAGAGTCCCAGCTTTACATGCAGGTGTTCACGGTTCGAGTACTAAAACAGGCAACTTATTTTTCTATGGGAAAATAGTGTTAAAATTATTTTTGTAAACTTAAATTATGTAGCAACTGTTTTATTTTTTGTTTTTTGTCAACCAGGGTAGTGTAGCAGGTCCAAAAGTGAGATGCCAGTCTAGAAAATATGTGAAACCCCGATATAAACACAAGTGCCCCATACAGTATAGTCACAGAACAAGAATACAATAGGGGATGTAAACATAAAATTATAATATGCCAGTAATGGGGAATCAGTCCCACAATCCTGATACTTTATAAAATGAATTGTGAGCAATGCTAAGTAGTGCTCAGTTATGCTAACCTGGTGTAAGCATTGCTTAAATGTACATGCTAAGCAATAAGTAGCCCAGCTAAGCTGATTTGCGCAATGGTAAGCAGTGCTCAACATCTATCCCATTAAGCACTACCAACCTTAGCTAAGTGGGTTTGCCCATTGCTTAGCTTAGCTCAGCATATTCAAAATGGTCCAATGACAGCAAAGGGTGGGAATTTGGCCCTATTTATACCTTGCAGGTGGGAATACAGCCATAACCAGTTATAGCTTTAAAGGCCATGAGGAGAGACTGCTGCAGGGCCAGTACCAGGCCTCCCAATACAAAGCAGAGGCCTGGTACTGTCTTGCATGTGATCTCACCAGTGCTACTGGCATCCCTTGAACTTGAGACCAGGTCTGGCACCATTTCACTGACCTCAAGCATAGGAAGAGTGAGCTCTTGGACCAGTGGACCCAAGACATATGAGCACAGAATGTCCTAGAAGTGTGTAAGTATCAGTATCAATTAGTGTTCACCAAAGTCCAGTCTGTGTATGTGATTGATAGGTATGCATAAATGTTTCTTTATCTCCTGTACAGCTGCAGATGAGAGGGCTGTGAACATAGACACCCATGCCAGCAGGTTGCTAAGGCTGCGCTGGGAGGCTGGTGAGTACAAATCTAGCTTGCAGTATTCAGGGCAAATAAATAGAAAGGAGTAGAATGTCAACTGCCAGTAGGTTAAAATGTGCACTGTGTGTAATGAATAAACAAGACGTTAGCAGAGTAATATTGATGTACAGGATATCTATCAATAAAGGTGCCAGTACTTTTCAATAAAACTAAAAACCCCAGACTGTTGTGTTTACTTTGGTGTATGGTGGTATGAATTTAAATATGTACAGGTTCTTCACAGCAACTGTGGCTCTGACAGCATGAATTAATTGAGGCTCATCTGACAAAGATTGTGGAGCTGTAAAATAGGAGATTAACTATATGAAATGTTCCATGTACCATGATCTGATCCCTGAATAGTAATATGTAAACTAGTATACTGTATCCCCTACAGCAGTGCTTAGAGTTAACCATTACTTTCCAGACTGTTATATGTCAAAGTATTAATACACAGTACAAGAACTATCTGCCATACATGAATATCAGAATTACATGTCAGATTGTCCAACCAAGAGAGTATTATATAGAAAACAGTCAAGCAATAGACAGCAGTTACACAATAGCTCATTGCGCTGAAACACAGCCTTGCTGTACCTTTTTGCACAAACAGGCATGATCTGAATCCCGGGAGTGGTAGTAAGCTGTATGCATAATTTCACCAAATAATATGTGAATATGTGTAAAAACAGTCAGGTAGTGTTAACAGAAATTTCCTCGACAGGTCTGCCAGGTAAGGAAATGTTTCTATTAGCCATAAGAAGGCTGTACTAATACACTGTGTGCAACACTTCCACTGTCCAATCCCAAGACTGAAAATGACAGCAAGATAAGTACATACACCAAGTGGTTTGTCCTGATAAATGTCCCTCAAGTGTCACGCTGTCAGGGCTAGTGGTCACCACTGCCAATACCCAGGGTGACAGATAGAAATCCGAGCAGAGTATGGCAATGACACACACACACACACACACACACACACACACACACACACACACACACACACACACACACACACACACACACACACACACACACACACCATGAGTGTGGAGCACCCCTGTCAGTGTCACGTATGCAACCTTGAATATGTGAATATGTGTAGAAACAGTCAGGTACATACCTCTCAACCTGGAAACATCAAAACTCTGAACAAGGCCTATGAAAAATAGGTACAGATCTGTACGTTGATTGACATAAAATTTGTGAACATAACTATGTAACCCCACCCACTTCAATGGAACTGTGGGATACCAACCTTCAAATGCAAACTGAAGAACAGACAACCAAAATATGGCACCAGAGTCCCCCTGCAGCTATTCTAATTTCCCATTACCTGGCTATTTTGCCCCATTTATCATAAACACTAATGTGCATACTGCTTTACTTCTGCAATAATTACTTGGATTTTATTTTTACATTTTATAACACAATGCACAAGCACTAATAGACATCTGCTAAACAAAGCAATACTGTCTCACAATGAAAATAGACTTAGCATTAAAACTTCTCTGCCCTTGAAACTCACATTAATTGAAACAGCATTGAAACCCATACCACATCCAAAGAAAATGCATCTGGCCAGTGGTGGATAAAGATTACCTTTGGGCTGTTTTCAAATCATAGGCCCTTTGCACACAAAACAAGAAACATACATGTGTTCTTTGATACACCTTTCTGACTTTATTAAATTATATTCTTGGTATAATACAGCAGACTTATTAGGCTTAGAGCACATTTTAAATGTATTGTTTGAACATTTTTCCAGTAGGCAATGAAACAAAATGTATAAACCATTAATGTAAAAACTGCCCAATTCAGAACATTTCTATCATAAAAGTCTACTTACACACAAACACACACACACACACACACACACACACACACACACACACACACACACACACACACACACACACACACACACACACACACACACACACACACACACACACACACACACACACATATTATATATAAAAATAGAATTACAGTAGTGTAAGCCATGGGCATCTTGCACAGCTTCTTGAACTTAATTTTCAATTTCAGTTTTTTGCTTGACTTTCTTTTATTTGTGTTATCAGACCAACTCAATAGATGTAAATCCACAACAAAACAAACTAGGTGAACTGCATGTTTTAAGACTTCCAATTTTAATTCCAAGTACTGACAAACCCTCTCCTACATTCCTCTGGAAGCATCAAAATTATCATTGTAATCCAGGTGCTGTTAACTTGCCACTCTTGCTTCTCCACTGTTGAAGTAGAAAATGTATTTTATCTTAAATACTGGAAAATGTACTGTACTTGCTTAAATATATTTTTCTCATAATGCAGCACAGAACATAATAATTCTGATTTTCTGTTCCTGAATTTGGGTTAATGATATTTGTTGCTCTTTCCACTGAGCCACAAATGCC